>NC_060141.1:110926251-111231189 GCF_021461385.2 Schistocerca piceifrons | reverse complement strand
CGTGCAACATAGGAAACTACAAATACTCGATAACTCGATTCAGTAGAGTCGACTGACGAAAGAAACGAACGTATAGCGTGCGGGCAGACTGGCGGGGCCGTGCGGGTGGCAATGCGTCAGCCCACAACAGGGGTGCGGGGTGCGGAGCGCGCCCCTCATATGTATCCTCCACTGTATGAAACAGAATATAAACAAAACATTAAGTATACAATTCTAGCATTTTTAGTTACAACCACATCATATAATACTAATGCTATTCAGCATAAGTTATCATATCGGAGTAATATTGACTCACCTGCTAACTGAGCAGTAGGACATGGTCTTACTGTGTGGACCTTTTAGTCACAGCAAACCTGCCCGTTCCCTCGGCTTAAATCACGTGAAGGACCAGTGGGATGGCGTATAGCATCGCCTCCAAATGCACCAACGTCCAGCCATTAGTACTCCAGAGAGCTGTTGGAGGAATGGAACGCCATACCACAAGAAGTCGTTATCAAACTTGTGGCCACCATTGGAGAAAGTTGCACAGTACCATCACATACTCTGTTAAGAACAATGTACCACCGCTGTTAATCGCCAGGGGACCATCCCAAATTGCGGTGATATCAGTCTAATTATTGTCTTTGAACAAAAGTGTCAATTCCCTAAGCCTCATTGCGCATTTCTTTCAGTTATCATCTATACTATTTCTATACTGTAGCCGTTCCTTATATATCTATCCATGATTCATTGAGCTGTGTTACTTAGCAGTGACATACCATGCGAAAGCTCGTTTCGCCTTTGTGTATTTTTTTCCCATTTTAATCAGTATGTTTTTATTTTTCTTAGAATAAGGATGGGATTATATCATGGAGAAGAAATACATCCACATAGGCAAACTATATTATTAGTAATAGTGACAGACGTAGAAAGAGTTGTTTGGAAGCTGAGAAGGGCTTTAGAAACTGGAAAATTGTGGTAAGGACTATGGGATAATACCGCTGAGGAGACAGTCCTTAGGCTTACACACTACTTAATCTAATTTAAACTCACTTACGCTATGGACGATACACACACACCCATGCCCGAGGGAGGAGTCGAACCTCCGACGTGGGGAGCCACGCGAACCGTGACAAGGCGACCCTGACCGCACTACTACCCCACGCGGCATGAGGTTTGGATATAAAATGTTAGTAAATTGCTCCTAGTTCGTGATTAAATTGCTCCTAGTTCGTGATTTATAATGTATCCGTGTCGGAATGTTTTACCGTCAGTCTCTGTACAGTTGAAACAGCGGTCTCGATAGTTGTTACAGGGGTTAAAACTGTTCAAATAATGTGTAGGTCCGTTGAAATCGTCGTAGTAACTTCTAGTATCCTGGTCTAGTTTTCCATCAGTGTTGCTAAGAAAAAAACAGATGAGGTTATTCTCAATGTGCTAGACCAGAGATTCACTTTTAGCACATAATCTGTTTTTTTAAAAATTTCAGAAAGTATTCAGTAATTGGACCGCATCGATCGGTATAAAATGCTAAAACTAAAATAAAAACAGTCTAGATCACTTTTCCAGATTTTTTGTTAATTAGCATCCTCCTGCTTGGCCGGGTGGTAACGTGCTCGCCCCCATGCAAGCGGGCCCGGGTTCGATTCCCGGACGGGTTGGAGATTTTCTCCGCTCGGGGGCTGGCTGTTGTGTTGTCCTCACCATTTTATCCTCATCACTGGCGCTTAAGCTGCCCAATGTGGCGTCGACTGAAATAAGACTTGCAGTTGGCGGCAGAACGTCCCCGGATGGGACCATCTTCAAGCTTTTCCTCGCCATTATGGCTGCTGGTGGCGAGACCCGACATCCTGCTTCTACAGATCTCGCTCCGTCTGCACCCACTAGCAGCCATAATCGGGTGGGGGGTAGGGAATCCTGAAGATGATCTGAGGAAAGGGCCGAAACCGGTTTCTAACAAATAAAAGATCGGAAAAAGTGATGGAGACTGTTTTTATTTCATTTTTGAAATCTGACATTAATTATTACCTCCACTTGATGTGAAACTCCATGCGCATTCACACCGCATTGGTCATAATCTCTGAATATTTCGAAGTCGCCCCATCCTGATTAGTCAGTATATTGAACTCTACTTCACTAGGGCAAAGGACAAGTGATATGTTCTACCAGTTGAAGCTCTGCTTTGAACCTTGTTTACTGTATTCTATTATTACCATTACTTTTTGCACCAACTCGTAGCCCGCGCGAGGTAAACGAGTTCTCTTCGCATTTGTCTACCCAAGTGAGTGACCTCTCCATAACCAGCAGCAAATCAGATCTTGCGCTCCTAGATCCCTTGTATCTGGATCGATCCATCGTCTTTGACTGTCCTCATTCTCTCTTAACTCGCTCAAACTAAACTCTTTGCTGTTTTCATGAAGCCTAATGACAAGACCAAAACACCCTGCAACAAATAAAAATCTATTGCCGAGTCACAGAAGCCGTTTTCCTCTCTCATTTCATTCTCCCAGTTAAAATTCTGCGTTAAATCTGCCTATCGTGACTTCATATTAACCTCGACGTTTCACCTATTCCATTTATTGTTTTACATTATTATTTTTACATATAGGCTTTACATTATGTGTGTTCATTGCTCCTTTTTGCGATGTTCTTGTGCATAGACAGTGAAAAATACGACAGTGAAAAATACCTATCCGACATCTGTTGTGTCATTCTCTGAGGGTGTCGTAGTTAATCCATATGGTCATGACAAAAACCCACTTATCATTTCACTATATTGTTCCACAACAGCAGGAGTTATTCAACCTGTTTCGTGCTGTTCATTTTTAGGTTGCCTCCAACTCCAAAACACTAATGTTCTAGGTTTGCTTTCATGAAATCAGCTGCATTCAACGTTCTACAGTTGAACAACCTAAAGTCTGAATCCTACTGATTGGAGTCGTCTGAAGTGTTTTACCTCTTAGTAGCCCACAGAGACTCGACGGAAATGAACTACTTTGTTCGGGTACGTTCTGTGTTTGTTGCAGGGGTCGTAATTTCCTGCTGACTCTCCGACTTCTGAACTCGGATAACCACCATAACTTTAGGAACAGCTAAGCACCCCAGACGTGTAAAGGACCAGAAAATCTGCCGGCTCCTCTGTCTTCCTTTTTTAAGGTACCTTTCAACACAAACGCCAAGAGAGTAGTACCTAACAATTTAAAGAAAACAATGTCAGCAATATAAATATTCCTTCAAATAATCATCAGTTACCAACAGAGTAGGGGAGAAGCAATTCATTTATAGCATAATATTTTTAAATGGACACACCACCATTTGATTTTATTCTAGTTTATTTTATTACGTTCATAGCATAATATGTTTCTGATATAGCAATCACCTTACGTGTGGGTTGATGCACCTTTTTTCCATTAATGTTACTTTCCAGGTATCACCTTCATTTCAGCATAACTGCTCCAGTCGTACGAGAGGCGTGCAAAAAATATTGAAACACATTTTCTCGCCCAATTTCGGATGAAAAAATGTGGAATTTTTGTGTGACATCGCGGGGTATTTCCCGCTTTATCGTCTCCGCTTTGTTCCACGAAGTTCCGACAGGTGGTGGCGCAATACGTAGCCTTGAAAATGGCATCTGTAACAGAGATGCGTTCCAAGAACAGAGCTGTCACTGAGCTTCTTTTAACGGAAAACCAGAGCTCTGTAGAAATACGTAGACGTTTCCTCAACGTCCTCAATGTCTACGGAGACGTGGTAGTGAACAAAAACATGACGAGTCCTTGGGCGGGGCGTCTGCTATCACCGCAACAAGGTCGCACTGAAGTATTCGATCTCTCGCAAGTCGACTGGCTGTACACAGCTGTCACTCGGGCAATTTGGAACGAGTGGGCACTGTCATTCGTGGTGATCTACGGATAACAGTCAAACATCTCACTGTACAACTGGACGTCTCTGTTGGTAGTGCTGACACAGTCTTCACCGTTGGAGTACTCAAACGTGTGTGCCCGCTGCGTTCCTTGCCTCCCAACGCTTGTGTGGAGCTTCTTGCTCATTACGAGACTGCTTGTGACACTTTTTTTGTCGATCATCGTCACAGGCGATGAAGCAGGAGGTCATCATATTGAAGCGGAAACGAAACGGCAATTTATGTAGTTACGCCTCACCAACTCTAATCCGAAGAAAACGTTAAAAGCCGAACCCTCAGCCAGTAATGCCATTGCGGCAGTCTTCTGGGACTCAGAAGAGCTTATTCTATTTGATGTTCTCCCTTATGGTGCAGCGATCAACTATGAAGTCTATTGCGCTACCCTCAGGAAACTGAAGAAACAACTACTGAGTGTTCATCGTAAGAAAAATGAAAACGAACTTCTGCTTCACAATGACAATAGGATCCGTACCAGGTCTGGTTGACAGAGTAGATAGAGAATATCCAAAGAAGAGCCGAGCGTTTCGTCACAGGGTTATTTGGTAAGCGTGATAGCGCTACGGAGATGTTTAGCAAACTTAAGTGGCAGACTCTGCAAGAGAGGCGCTCTGCATCGCGGTGTACCTTGCTGTCTAGGTTTCGAGTGGGTGCGTTTCTGGATGGGGTATCGAATATATTGCTACCCCGTATTTGTACCTCCCAGGAGATCACGTTTGTAAAATTAGAGAGATTCGAGCGCGCACGGAGGCTTTCCGGCAGTCGTTCCTCCCGCGAACCACACGGGACTGAAACAGGAAATGGAGGTCATGACAGTGGCACGTTAAGTGCCCTCCGCCACACACCGTTGGGTGGCTTGCGGAGTATAAATGTAGATGTAGATGTAGACAACACAAGGCTTCACAAAAGTCTGCGCAACGGAGAACCTTCACTGGATTGTCCCTCCTTTTCCACGCTCTAGTCCGGATGTCACACCTTCCGATTTCCATCTGTTTGGCCCAATGAGGAATGCACTCCGCGATAAGCAGTTCAGGGATGATGTGGAAGTTACTGATGCAGCAACACGTTGGCTCCAAGGCCTACCAGTGGAGTGATACCATGAGGACATACAGGCCCTGCCACAAAGATGGCTTAAGATCGTCCCAATGAACGGAGAATATGATTTTTTAGGCAAAAATGTAGAGAATAATATGGTGCATTGGAATTTCGGGAAAAAATTTCTTGTACTACTTACTGAACTCCCTTCGTTCATACCGATTGTCTGCCTTATTTATAAATGTACCTCTGTCATTGCTTCCCTCAAACGTTCCTTCAGTCATTGTTGCAACGATTCACTTCATAATATCTGCCCAACTTTTCCGCCTTTAATCTCTCTCAATCCATCGAGGTTTCAGAATAGCGGCCGGTCTGATATATAGCAAAGAAAAACTGCCAGGCAACCGTATGTTTCCGGAAGTTATTTTATTTACACGACCAGTTTCGGCATCTCATTTATACCACCTTCATGACGTGCACGTTAAAAACAACTGTTATTCATGTAGTACGTATATCAAGGTACATCAAAGTTCACATTACGGAAAATGAAGGGTAATAATAACGTCCCTAAGACCTAATAAATGCAGTATACGGGGTGTTCAAAAAGTCTTTTCGCGGTGCCGTATGACTGTTAGCCGCGCGAGCCGTATGATTGTTCGCCTGATTGGGTTACTTCCCTTCAAGTGGACTCTCCCAACATTCCACTGTTTCGTTTATCTCAGCCAGCGTCAGTACTATCGTTGGTGTGTCTCTTTACGTGTTGACGTGAGCGTTTAAGTTTAGATCCTTTGTTCGTTTGTTTCGTTTTTGTCACTGTTAAAATGCTAACCATTGAAACATGTGTGTTTTTAGTCGATCAGGTGTTCAAAGCTGGAGGTAAATGCACAGTTCCAGTTCATCAAACGTTTAATTCAGTTTTCTCGGAGACAACACTCCCACATCGCGATACTGTGCGAGATTTGATTAACAAATTTCGAAGTACGGGTTCAGTGACAGGTGCTCCGAGAAATGGTCGTCCTAGCGATTAGTATGAGTATAAACTACTTCATATTTCCGATAAAATGTCCATGAGTCCGAACAAGTCAGTAAGAAAACTCGCCCAGCAAATCAATGTTAGTGTCGGAACGGCCTACACAGTTGTAAGGAAAAAATGAGAACTTCTTCCATACAAAGTGACAGTCGCGCAAGAACTGAAAAATACTGATCTTAGCAAGAGATTGCATTATTGTTAATGGTTCAAAAATTTCGTTGAACAAAATGGAAGGGATATTCTTAATGAAAGGTTTTTCACTAATGAGGCGTGGTTTCATTTATCCAGGTACATGAACTCGAAAAATTCTATGTGGAGTACTGCAAATCCATCGTGTATTCATGAGGAACCACTTCATTCTGTGAAAATCGGAGTTTGGATAGCAATTTTTAGACGTCGGATTGTGGGTCCCATATTTCTCAACGAAACAATAAACGCACAAAGATACTGCAGTGATATTCTGTACCCGCTCATAGGAGAACTTGTGTTAAGGGAAATACTGAACGTTTATTTTGAAAGAGATGGTGCAACCGCACATACAGCTCGCGTTTCAATGTCACTGCTGCCGGCCGCGGTGCCCGTGCGGTTCTGGCGCTGCAGTCCGGAACCGCGGGACCGCTACGGTCGCAGGTTCGAATCCTGCCTCGGGCATGGGTGTGTGTGATGTCCTTAGGTTAGTTAGGTTTAAGTAGTTCTAAGTTGTAGGGGACTTATGACCTAAGATGTTGAGTCCCATAGTGCTCAGAGCCATTTGAACCATTTGAGCCAATGCCACTGCTGGCTGATGTTTTAGGTGATCGCACAATTTCACAGGGACTTTGGCCTCCATGGCTTGACCGAACACCACCTGACTTTTTCTTCTGGGGTGCAGCCAAAGCAACTGTCTATAACAACCATCCAAAATCCATTGATGAATTGAAAACTGCAATATCCACTTTCACTGCTTCTGTTGCAGAAGAAGTGTTACAGGTTGTGTTTGGAAACATGATTAGTCGAATTGAATAGTGTATTCAACAACACGGGGAGACACTTTCAACATTCGATGTGAAAATTTGTAAGTAAAAATGAATATGCAATAAATTAATAACTTGTATTTCGCTGAGTTTCATTTCGGTATATTCACTGCGGCATACGGCACGCGCGGCTAATAACCATACGGCACTGTGGAGCGTCCTTTTGAACACCTGTACAGCGATAAGAGGAATAGCTGTGGACACACAGCACAAAAACGCCGAATATACTGATGAGCCAAAATATTATGAACACCTGCTTCATAGCTTGTTTGTCCGTCTTTGGAGCGAAATACGTCACTGATTACGCATATCAGGGATCCGACAGTTGGTCCCGAGGCTTGTGGAAGTATGTGGCATACGCACAGGTCATGAAATTCGCGTAAATGTTGAGCCACTGATATATGTGTACGCGGTGATGGCGTCCAATAGCGACTTACATCAAGGGAATTTGGTCACAGACAGATCAACCTGAGTACTCTATAATTCTCCGAAACCCATAGTGGCATGGCTATGGCTCCGAGACGCGGACAATTACATTGCTAAAAGATGACATCATGCATGAAGGGATGCAGGTGGTTCGCAGCTGTCATCGTGTCTTCGATTACTGCCACAGTTCCCATGAAAGAGCAGAAGAATGTCTCCGATAGCATAGTACTGCTCGCACCAGCTTACGTCCGTGGCCCGCTGCACGTTTCGAGGCTCACCGCGATGACGGCGTTTGTGGAGACGACTATTGACCTAGTGTAGCAAAAATGCAGTTCATCCGAAGAGCCGATACGTTTCCAATGAACGACTGTCGAGCCCCGATGGTCTCGTACCTATTGCCATCGTAACTGACGATGTCGTTGGGTCAACATGTGAACGCTTACGGGTGGTTTGCTGCGGACCTCTGTGTTCAACTATGTACAATGAATGGTGTGCTCCGAAACACTTATGCGTGCCCCAGCAATGTTCTCTTTCGGCAATGATACTACAGATCACCATCTATTCTAACTTTACAGAGCATACAAGCTTCCGAACACCACGTTCTGTTAAGAATCGTGTACGTCCAAACATTTGGCGCCTAGTGGTAGTTTAACTGTTCTTCTACCTATTTCCGTAGATGCTCAGACAGTAGCACTTGAACATTCGATCGGTCTTGCCGTTTATGAATTACTTGTTCACAGGCTTTGTGTAATAATAATCTGCCCTTTGTCAAAGTCGCTTATATCAAAGGTTTCCCCCATTTGCAGCCCATACCTTCGCTAGGGTGCTCTCCCGTCCGTGTCTGCTCTGTTTACATATTTGTGTTGTCCGGTGGCATCCAACGTCGTGGTGGATATTGATCATAATATTTTGGCTGATCTTTGTATGTACAGACACTGATTAGCATCAAAATTATTTTAACATGAGAGCTATAACAAAACGTTGCAGACATTGAAAAGAAACAAAATCAAGACGATACACAAAATTAGAGGCCCAACCGAATAAAACTTGTCTGTTTTTTGTTAATAAAAAAAAATTCATAAAGATTAAAAAGCACCATAGTTCTTAGAAAAAAGTAGCCTTATTCAAAGTAAAACAACGCGAAATAACTTAAGGAGTTCACAATAGGGTGCATATCTATCGCGAAGTATTATCGTCAGTACTGTTATATCAGAAGTAGTTGACACAACATCAAAAAAACGCAAGCAAAGGCGAAACCTAACGACCGACAAATTACTAAGTGAAGAAAATTACGGGGAACTCATGAATTACGTGGAGGGAATAATGTTAGATACAAAGTCAATAAACATCAATAAATCGGCGGTCAAATTCTAGGGCGAAACAAACAGCGACCCCAAATACGATACTAATCAAAAGGAGTCTTTCGAAAACCTCTTTTGGCCATGTAGGTATTTTTCCTTTTGCAATTTAAAATATCATACTTTCGACGTATTTATAGAAGAACGAAATTCATCCAAATGGAAACTCCCACATAGCAGGCTGTATTGCAAAAGGTAGTGTTGGGACGGAAAATGTTAAAAGTACACCGAGTGTGCGTTACCAACAAGACTACGAGGTGCATTCAAGTTCTAAGGCCTCCGATTTTTTGTCTCCCGACTGGAAAGAGATAGAAACATGCGCATTGTTTTAATATGAGGCCGCGTTCATTGTCAATACGTCCCAGAGATGGCAGCACCGTACGGCAGATGGAATTTTACCGCCAGCGGCGAGAATGAGAACTGGTTAAATACTTAAAATGGCGACGTTTTCCTTACTTGAACAGCGTGCAGTCATTCGTTTTCTGAATTTGCGTGGTGTGAAACCAATTGAAACTCTTCGACAGTTGAAGGAGACATGTGGTGATGGAGTTATGGATGTGTCGAAAGTGCGTTCGTGGGTGCGACAGTTTAATGAAGGCAGAACATCGTGTGACAACAAACCGAAACAACCTCGGGCTCGCACAAGCCGGTCTGACGACATGATCGAGAAAGTGGAGAGAATTGTTTTGGGGGATCGCCGAATGACTGTTGAACAGATCGCCTCCAGAGATGGCATTCCTGTGGGTTCTGTGCACACAATCCTGCATGAGGACCTGAAAATGCGAAAAGTGTCATCCAGGTGGGTGCCACGAATGCTGACGGACGACCACATGGCTGCCTGTGTGGCATGTTGCCAAGCAATGTTTACGCGTAACGACAGCATGAATGGGACTTTCTTTTCGTCCATTGTCACAATGGATGAGACGTGGATGGCATTGTAAAAAATGTGTACGTCTGCAGTCGATTACGTCGAGAAGTAACGCCAATTTCATCGATTTCGAGTGAGTAGTTAATTAGAAAAAAAATCGGAGGCCTTAGAACTTGAATGCACCTCGTACAAAGTACAAGCCCACTAGTTAAGGGACGTATTGGGGCAAGGAACGAAAAGGGGGTTGTTAACTGACATTCCATCAACCAATCATGGAACGGAACAGTACAAAATTAAATCCTTTTAAATAATAAGGTAAGCCAAGTCGATGAAACAATCAATATAGCAAAGCTACATATGTCAAGAGTCTCGAGCCACACAATATAACTTGCAATACAACTTGTGACCTATCACAGTAGCACATACAATATTTAAAATTCACAGCTATCATCTGGTCGACGTCGACTAAAAAATCCTTAAAAATAATCAGTTCGCGCGCATCTGCATCTACATGGATACTCTGCAAATCACATTTAAGTACCTGGCAGGGGGTTCATCGAACCTCATGCACAATTCTCTATTATTCCAATCTCGTATAGCGCACGGAAAAAACGGACACCTATATATTTCCGTGCGAGCTCTGATTTACCTTATTTTACCATGGTGACCGTTCTCCCTATGTAGGTAGGCGTCAACAAAATATTTTCGCACTATGAAGAGAAAGTTGGTGATTGGAATTTCGTGGTGAGATTCTGCCGCAACGAAAAGCGCCTTTGCTCTAATGATGTCCACCGCATACCAGTGACACTCTTTTCCCTATTTCGCGTTAGTACAAAACGTGCTACCCTTGTTTGAACTTTTTCGATGTACTTCGTCAGACCTATCTGGCAAGGATCCCACACCGGGCAGCAGAATTCTAAAAGAGGACGGACAAGCGTAGTGTAGGCAGTCTGTTTAGTAGCTCTGTTATATTTTCTATGTGTCCTGCCAATAAAATGCAGTATTTGGTTGACCTTCCCCATAACATTTTCTGGGTGTTCCTTCCAATTTAAATTGTTCGTAATTGTAATACCTAGGTATTATTTGAATTTACGACCTTTAGATTTGACTGTTTTGTCGTGTAACCGACGTTTAACTGTTTCATTTTAGCATTCATGTGGATAAACTCACACTTTTCAATTCCAATTTTCACAACATACATGTATCTTTTCTAAATCGTATTGCAGTTTCTTTTTACCTTCTGACGTCTTTACTTGTCGATAAACGACAGCGTCATCTGCAAACAACCTACGGCGGTTGCTCAGATTGTCTCCCAAATCATCTATATAGATAAGGAACAGCAAAGGGCCTGTAACACTACCTTGGGGAACGCCAGAAATCACTTCTGTTTTACTCGACGTCTTTCCGTCAGTTACTAAAAAATGTGACCTCTCAGACAGAAAATCAAAAATCCAGTCACATAACGGAGACGATATTTCATAGGCACGTAATTTCACTACAAACCGCGTGTTGGTACAGTGTCGAAAGCCTACCGGAAATCCAGAAATACGGAATCAAATTGAAATCCCTTGTCAACAGCCCTGAACACTTCGTGCGAGTAAAGTGCTAGTTGTGTTTCACACGAACAATGTTTTCTACATCCTAGTTGACTGTGTGTCAATAGACCATTTTCTTCGAGGCAATTCATAATGTTCGAACACAGTGTATGTTACAAAATCCTGTTGCATATCGACGTTAATAATGTGTGACTGCAGTTTAGTGGATTACTCCTACTACCTTTCTTGATTATTGGGTTCGGATCTTTCGTAAAGGGAACGGTTGTATATGATTTTTTAAGTATGGAGCTATTGTATAAATATACTCTAAAATGAACCTAATTGATATACACCCTGGACCGGAAGACTTCCTTTTGTTAAGTAATTAGACTGCTTCATTACTCCGAGGATAACTATTTCTACGTTACTCATCTAGGCAGCTGTTCTTGATTCTAATTATGGACGATTTACTTCATTTTATAAAAAGGTCTTGTGTTATTCGGAATTGTAATAACTAATACTTTCTTTAAACTCTCAAGAGACTTCCACAGACACATAAAGTTTGGTGGTAAAATATTCTCATTTTTTTCTTCAATCTTTTTCAGTGTTCGACTTTTCTTTTCCTCTGCTGAAATATTCTTCAGGATTCTTCTGGTGCCCTTCGATGGATGAAAACCACTAAAATCCAGTGACACCTGTAGATTGCTAGAGTAACTTTCAGCAGCGGGATATAAGCGACGAACAGTGAAGGATTTCGAAGAGGAACATAGCACGTTCTGACAACTCAGACTTTTTCAACAATGACAACTCCACAGAAGCCTAGAGACATGAATTCTTTATGGTTACTGTCTAACATTTTTTATAATATTGTAGTGTCATTAGTCGTATCAACAAAAATAGTAAATAACCATGTAATAAAAATAAACCCCTGGCAAAAGATTGTTTTAAAAAGGACGTGAGTTGTTTACGATTCCTCGTTTCCGTTCACTTCAGATCGAATATCTGGAATAAAACCGAGCTCCGAGGCCAGCCACGCAAAGTTTACACAAAAACACGTCACTCGCAAACATCGCTAATTGAAAACTCCATCTCCCGGAAAGCCTGGGTAAATGTACGCGGAAGCCAGATAAATGTCTGTGCCAACACGTGCTTGTTATCTTTGCGCCACTGGAGGATGAGCATCGCCGTTTGATGAGGAATCGGGCGAAAACATTTCCCGTTATTATTTTCTGCAAGCAGCACCAAACCTTGTGTCCGAATACAATAAAGCTGGTTAATGAAATAACATCTGTCAGTCGTGAAATGTTCAGGAGTAATTTCTGTGAACTTACTCTAGATAACGAGATTAAACTTTTATGAAAGCCACTGTTTATTTTGTTTACACAGTGGTAAGTCTTTCGTGATGGTTTCGTAAGCAACTTAGGTGTGTGCTACCTTCTAGAAACATGGATGTAGTAGGGGTGATTATTCCAAGGCGTATTTTCATTATAATGACTAACGAAAATATGTAGTCCCTAGTAACAATAAAGGCATTTGCCGATTAAAAATGTTTGCAGTATGAAAATTTCAGTGAATTACTGCCTGAAATTAACAAAGAAAACCTAAATCAAGTATCTGTTTATTTATTAATTCATTTTCTGAGTACTTCTTGTGTCACTGTCAGAAATTTATAGCGTAGTCAAGGAATGTATTAATTACTTGCTAGAAGACATCGAACTGTGCAGGAGAAAATTGTCTGGCTGTTTGCGTCCTAGACTCTCTAATTTGACCCATGTATTTCCGAAGCGAAATACATAGTGTGACTGAAAGTTGTGCATATGAAAATATATGTGTCTCTAAATAGGAATTGTATTACAGACTTCCGATCATCCAACGTGAGATAGCACTACAGGTATTTGGAGATGGATTCCTCTCCAGTTTTCTTCACAAGCACGAAAATAAGAAGAACTACAATATTCATAAGTCGACTACAACAGGTATTATCAATAACAAACGAAGACGCAAATGTAGCGTATAGAGGCAACATGTTGTCTGTATCATTGAGAATTTCCTTACATGGTAAAGATATCGTTTCCCAAAGCGCAACGAAATTTCAGTTTTCAACAGTATTTGGCCAGCTGTTCGTATACATTGGCCGTAGACGCATTATGTGGCACTATCAAAATACCACAGTGCTGAAAAATTGAATAATGACGATATTAAGCGCCCATTTCCGGGAATGCGAGTCAGTTGCAGGCAAGGAGTGAAACGGCCATAATGGAGGAGGAGGATATTAGTGTTTAACGTCCCGTCGACAACGAGGTCATTAGAGACCGAGCGCAACCTCGGGTGAGGGAAGGATGGGGAAGGAAATCGGCCGTGCCCTTTCAAAGGAACCATCCCGGCATTTGCCTGAAGCGATTTAGGGAAATCACGGAAAACCTAAATCAGGATGGCCGGAGACGGGATTGAACCGTCGTCCTCCCGAATGCGAGTCCAGTGTGCTAACCACTGCGCCACCTCGCTCGGTGAAACGGCCGTAATGAGTTCAGTGCCGGCCGCTGTGACCGAGCGGCTCTAGGCGCTTCAGCCCGGAACCGCGCAACTGCTACGGTCACAGATTCGAATCCTGCGTCGGGGATGGGTGTGTGCGATGTCGTTAGGTTAGTTAGGTTTAAGTAGTTCTAAGGTCTAGGGGACTGATGACCTCAGATGTTAAGTCCAATAGTGCTCTGAGCCATTTGAACCATTTGAGTTCAGTGATGCGCTCGCCTTCAAAAAGACTGAAGACACTGATTTTCCAGTCTCAGATTTCGTATGGTAGTGCTCAGCCAGTGACGCAGAACTTAAAATTACGTGAACCTCGTGTCCCTACTGTGCACGAATTGCTCTTAGTGGATACGTGAACACTCAAACTCAAGAATTTGGTCAACCGAAAATGTGCATGTCTTTCACGAATACGGCTACCTCTGTCAGAAAATTAGCGTGACGTTCCTTGCTGTCGAACAGAGGGCCCATTTTTCTTTGAAACTACGGGGAGCACTGTTTTGTACACAAATTATTTCGCTCTCTGAGGCTGATGCGTGCTACTTCTCGGTCACCCTGTACAACAGATGCAGTAGCACTATTTAACAGTCTCTTCATATATCAGTTTGCTAAATTCAATCCACAGGACCTAGAGAGAGCAGTCTTTCTTCCAAATATAACGGAAGAAGAAAAAGATTCTGATCACCCTTTATATTTCTATTGATAATATTTAACCCCGCTACTCTAATTTGGAGTGTGCTGTACGATGCCATTTCGATCGAAGCAGCCACTCTCTAATTTTCTTCGGCGTCTTACATCATGTCGACATTATAACGATCCCCAGACACTTCAGCAGTACCACAGAGCACCTCGCAACTAAACATTATAACCTCTTTCCGTAAATAATGCTTGGAATTGCCACAACGTTCACATGAAATACATTTCTTAAAGTCAGCTTCCCTCCTAGCACTGGATAATCGAGGCGATTTCAGATCGCCTTGTAGCGTTATTCCCACAAATACCAGAGCTTTTCCCTTTCTTTAAGTACAGTCCCTCACAATGCCCCGATATAAGGAAAGTAAACTTTCAGTTTATCTGATGGCCACCCCATGGACTACACACAATGCCTAGGGGGGATGGCTTGACTACCTCAACGTTATAGATACCCGTACAGTAGGCGCAACGACAACTGAGCAGTATCCTTGAATAGGCCAGAAAAAACATGTGGTTCTAAAGTACTGCAGTAGCCTTCTCAGCTTGTGGCAGGGCTGCAACCTGGATGATTGACTGATTTCGCCTCACAAGTCATTGCTGTGCTGGTACTGCAAACGGAAGAAAGCAAGGGAATACTACGTCCTTTACTTTTCCCGAGGACGTGAAGCTCTTCTCTATGGTTAAATGATGATGGAATCTTCTTAGGTAAAGTATGCCGGAGATACAGTAATCTCTCATTCTGATTTCTGGTCGGGGACTACTGAGAATGGCACCATCAGAAGAATCAAAACTGGCATTCTACGAATCGAAGAATGAATTGCTAGATCCTTTAATCAGCGATTTCCGTACATTTTCGAAGAATCCGAATGTATTAGCAAACATCCGCAGTGCGTTCCCAGAGTTCATTGTGACTATGTATGCCACTACGTATGACTACTGTATGACTGCACAATGAACATACCACATACAAAATGTCAACGTGTTCCAGTCGGGGGTCATGGGAGGGCATGGTATTGGAGAGATACGATGGAAACATTTGCTGTTGAAGAGTCATCGTACGCATTTGCGAAAAGTCGTGTAAAATGTACCGTTGTAGCAATATGCATGTAGGACATACCCATTCTTTCTGCATAAGGAAAACAATTGTAGCTATCAATTAACTTATGGTGCAGGCACCACACCGGCCAAGTAGGCAGTGTGGGCGTATAGGGGAACCACTGGTCTCTGGGCCTATGTTTATTAGGACCAGGGGACACATTCTAAACTTTTGCACTTTTATAGTTTTAAATGATGACAGTATCTGGAGTAAGTGTAGACGTTAGGATGAAGGTAGTTGAATGAAGAGATAACACCTTTAAAAATGAACCGAACGACGGGAATTATAATGATGAATTTATGATACATCCATAACCTATTACTGTAACTCGACAAACGTTTTCAGTTGCACTAATCACGTTACGTAACAGTAGCAATATGTAAATCACAATTGAAGGCGACGGTGACAAATACGTTTGTCGTTTCGGAAAGTATATTCGATCAGAAAAGTCAACTTGTACATCGCAGTTTCCAAGGTTATTATTTATGACAATGCAGCACACAAGTTATCCAGGTAATAAGTACAAAGGTTCAAGTGGCTCTGAGCCCTATGGGACTTAATATCTGTGGTCATCAGTCACCTAGAACTTAGAACTACCTAAATCTAACTAACCTAAGGACATCACACACATCCATGCCCGAGGCAGAATTCGAACCTGCCGTAGCGGTCGCGTGGTTCCAGACTGAAGCACCAAGCACCTAGAACCGCTCAGCTACACCGGTCGTCTGAGTAATAAGTATTTAAAAATTAATCAAATAGTTGTTATAATAAGATAATATGAAAGTGAAGTTTCTTATTCGTGATTAATAAGTTAACATCGTAAAATAGACTGAAGAGCCAAAGAAACTGTTACACCCGCTCAACATCGTAAAGGGAACCCGTGAGCACGCAGAAGTGCCGCAGTACAACGAGGCATGTACTCGACTAACTTCTAAGTTGTACTGGAGGGAAATGACACCATGAATTCTCGACGGCTGTCTATAAGTCCGTAAGAGTATGAGGGGGTGGAGATCTCTTCTGAACAGTCATCCCAAATGTGTTAAATAATGTTAATGTCTGGGGAATTTGGTGGCCAGCGTGTTTAAACTCAGAGGAGTGTTCCTGGAGCCACTGTGTGGCTATTATGGACATGTGATGTGTTCAGAATGAGATTTTCACTCTTCAGCAGAGTGTGCGCTGATATGAAATTTCCTGGCAGATTAAAACTGTGTGCCGGACCGAGACTCGAACTCAGGACCTTTGCCTTTCGCAGGCAGAGGTAAAGCTGTGAGGACGGGGCGTGATTCGTGCTTGGGTACCTCAGTTGGTAGAGCCCTTGCCCGCGAAAGGCAAAGGTCCCGAGTTCGAGTCTCGGTCCGGCACACAGTTTTAATCTGCCAGGAAGTTTCATGTGTTGTGTTGCATAGTCCAGCTATAATTTCCCAAGTCCGTCGGAATGCAGAATGGACATGAATGGATCCAGGTGATCAGATAGGATGCTTACGTACGTGTCATCGCCAGAGTCGTGTCTAGCCGTACCAGAGGTCTCATATCACTCCAATGAACACGCCCCACACCATTAGTGAGCGTCCACCAGCTTTAACAGTCCCGTGCTGACATGCAGCGTCCATGGATTCATGAGGTTGTCTTCATACCCGTACACGTCCGTCCGCTGGATATAATTTGAAACGAGACTCGTCCGACCAGGCCAGGGGTGATGCATTGTGTAGTGTAGTAATCGAGGGTACACGAGTGGGCCTTCGGTTCCAAAAGCCCATATTGATTATGCTTAGACGAATGGTTCGCACGCTGACACTTTTTGATGGCCCAGCACTGAAATCTACCGCAATCTGCGGAAGGGTTGCACTTCTGTCATGTTCAACGATTCTTTTCAGTCATCGTTGGTCCCGTTCTTGCAGGATCTTTTCCCGGCAGCAGCGCTGTCGGAAAACGGATGTTTTACCAGATTCCTGATATTCACGGTACACTCGTGAAATGGTTGTACGGGAACATCCCTACTTCATTGCTACCTCGGAGATGCTGTATCCCATTGCTCGTGCGCCGACTATAACACCACGTCAAACTGACTTAAATCTTCATAACCTGGCATAGTTGCAACAATAACGACCTAAGAACTGCGCGAGACACTTGTTTTATACAGGCGTTGCCGAACGTAGCGCCGTATTCTGCCTGTTCACATATCCCAGTGTTTGAATACGCACACCTATACGCGATTCTTTGGCGCTTCAGTGTGGAAGTATGAAGCTCGGCAAGCATGATGCCCTTTCGCCGACGATAGTTAAAAGATTTTCTTTACACTGAGTTGATAGAAGTCATATGATAGCGATATCATATACAGATGGCTGTAGTATAGCGTACACGAGGTATAAAAGGACAGTGCGTCACCGAAGCTGTCATTTGCGCTAAGATCATTCATGCACAAGGGTTTCAATCGTGTTTATGGATAAGTGATTGGAACTAACAGAATTTGAACGGAAAGTGGTAGTTGAAGCTAGACGCATGGGACATTACTTTACAGATATCATTGGGGAATTCAAAATTCCGATGTCCATAGGGTCAAGGCTATGCTGAGAATATCAAACTTCAAGCGTTACCTCTCACGACAGACAACGCAGTGGGCGATGGCTAAAAGGTAACAATACTGCGTGAAATAAAAGCAGAAATCAACGTGGGACGTAGGACGAACGTATCCATTAGGATAGTGGGGCGAAATTTGGCCTTATTGGGCTACGGCAGCCTTTGCTAATAGCGCAATATTGCCTGCAAAGTCTCTCTTGGGCTTGTGACCACATCGTTTGGACTCTGGATAACTTGTGCAGCGTGACATCGTCAGACGAGCTCTGTTTTCAGTTGGTAAGAGCTGATGGTAGGGTTCGAGTGTGGTACAGACCCTAGTTGCCAACAAGGCACTGTGCAAG
This sequence comes from Schistocerca piceifrons, assembly GCF_021461385.2. Lineage (NCBI taxonomy): Eukaryota > Metazoa > Arthropoda > Insecta > Orthoptera > Acrididae > Schistocerca > Schistocerca piceifrons. Next base: position 111,212,793 of record NC_060141.1, on the reverse strand, counting down.
CTGCTGGTGGCTGTATAATGCTGTGTCCTCTGTTTACACAGAATGCACTGGGTCCTGTGGTCAAACTGGACCAATCATTGACTACAAATGGTTATATTCTGCTACTTGTAGACCATTTGTAGCCATTCATAGACGTCATGTTCACAAACAATGGCGGAATTGTTATGGATAACAACGTGTCATGCAATCAGGCCGCAGCTGTTCGTGAATGGTTTGAAAAACATACTGGACAGTTCGAGCAGATGTTATGGCCACCCATACGCCCGACATGAATCCCATCTAATATATCCGGGACATAATTGAGAGGTCTTTTCGTGAACAGAATCCTGCTATGGCAACATTTTCGCAACAATGGACGGCTGTAGAGGCAGAATGGCTCAATATTTCTGCAGGAGACATCAAACGACTTGACGAGTCCATGCCAAGCCGGGTGGCCGCAATGCGGCAGGCATCTCATGATTTCATCACCTCAATGTGTCTTAAAATTTCCCACAAACAGTAACTTCTGGCAAAATATCATTAAGCCGTTTCAGAAGGCAGTTACAGAACCTTCCTAATGATAGCTTATTTGTTCCTGTAAGGTGCGTCTGTCCCCTTAGCTGAGTGGCCAGGGCGTCCGATTGTCATCATGTGGACCCGGATTCGATTCCCTGGCCGCTCAGGAATTTTTCGCGCTCAGGGAGTGGGTGTTGTGTTGTTCTCATCATCATTTCATGATCGCTACGCTGGCAGAAACCACAAACCAGATGTAGTTATAAGAGTCGAGGGACATGAAAGGGAAGCAGTGGTTGGGAAGGGAGTGAGACAGGGTTGTAGCCTCTCCCCGATGTTGTTCAATCTGTATATTGAGCAAGCAGTAAAGGAAACAAAAGAAAAATTCGGAGTAGGTATTAAAATCCATGGAGAAGCAATAAAAACTTTGAGGTTCGCCGATGACATTGTAATTCTGTCACAGACAGCAAAGGACTTGCAAGAGCAGTTGAATGGAACGGACAGTGTCTTGAAAGGAGGATATAAGATGAACATCAACAAAAGCAAAACGAGGATAATGGAATGTAGTCGAATTAAGTCGGGTGTTGCTGAGGGAATTAGATTAGGAAATGAGACACTTAAAGCAGTAAAGGAGTTTTGCTATTTGGGGAGCAAAATAACTGATGATGGTCGAAGTAGAGACGATATAAAATGTAGACTGGCAATGGCAAGGAAAGCGTTTCTGAAGAAGAGAAATTTGTTAACATCGAATATAGATTTAAGTGTCAGGAAGTCGTTTCTGAAAGTATTTGTATGGAGTGTAGCCATGTATGGAAGTGAAACATGGACAATAAATAGTTTGGACAAGAAGAGAATAGAAGCTTTCGAAATGTGGTGCTACAGAAGAATGCTGAAGATTAGGTGGGTAGATCACATAACTAATGTGGAGGTATTGAATAGAATTGGGGAGAAGAGGAATTTGTGGCACAAGTTGACAAGAAGAAGGGACCAATTGGTAGGACATGTTCTGAGGCATCAAGGGATCACATATTTAGCATTGGAGGGCTGTGTGGAGGGTAAAAATCATAGAGGGAGACCAAGAGATGAATACACTAAGTAGATTCAGAAGGACGTAGGTTGCAGTAAGTACTGGGAGAAGAAGGAGTTTGCACGGGATAGAGTAGCATGGAGAGCTGCATCAAACCAGTCTCAGGACTGAAGACCACAACAACAACAACGGTGGCAGGTTCGAATCAGGCCTCGGGCATGTATGTGTCTGATGTACTTAGGTTAGTTAGGTTTAAGTAGTTCTAAGTTCTAGGGGACTGATGACCTCAGCTGTTAAGTCCCATTGTGCTCAGAGCCATTTGAACCGTTTCATGATCACAGACAAGCAAGTCGCCCAATGTGACCTCAACTGGAAAGACTTACAACTAGGCAGCCGAACTTTCACGGGTGCTGAGTGCCGGCTGTCAATGCCATACGATCATTTCAGTTGAGTATACGTTGTGAAAAAGAGGTGCTGATCTGAGATAGAATATGTATGATTGATTGCTTGCTTATCTGTCGTCTATTCGCCTCTTCCATTTGTACGTGTAATTGTCAAACGACCTGCGTATGTGAATGTTGATGTAGGCATCTACACGGTAATTGGGGAATTCCTCTTCTTATGAAAACTCTGAGGGCTGCCGATGAGATTTAATTCTGTCAGAGACCGCTATGGACTCGGAAGAGAAGTTGAACAGAATTGACAGTGTGTTGAAAGGGGGATGAAGACCAACAAAAGCAAAGCAACGATAGTGGAATGTCGTCGAATTGAACGGTTGTGCTTTGGGAATATATTTACTTATTGCCAAACTATAGGCCTGTTACCTGATGTTTAAAACAGGTCGTACATCTTACAATTTAGTTTTTCGTCTTTTCAGAGTTTTCTTCTATTCTTTTGTTTTATTTACAGAATTGACAAAGAATGATACTTTTCAAAATAACAATAATTTAATGTTGAAATATAAATAAAATTTTGTTGTTTTTTAAGAAGAATATAAAAAGATGAAAGGCTAGAGGAGAGATTTGTTAGTACCATCACCGAATGTGACTGACGGAGAACACCTCGGAATGGTTTCTTCGAACCGTTGACCGCCAGACGCAGACACACGCGCACGCACACACACACACACACACACAAATGATTATTAGTTATTGTGCTTTGGGAATCTGAATAGCGAATGAAAGTCTTAAAGTTGTAGGTGAGTTTTGTTATTCGGGTAGCCGAAGTAGATGGGGTATAAAATGTTGACTGCCAACGGCATGAAAAGCATTTTTGAAGAAGAGGAAATGGTTAACATCGAAGAAGATTTAATTGTTAGGTCGTCATTTCTGACGGCATTTGTGTGGGGCATAGTCATGTATGTCTACAACTACATCTGCATTTATACTCCGCAAGCTACCCAACGTTGTGTGGCGGTGGGCACTTTACGTGCCACTGTCATTTCCTCCCTTTTCTGTTCCAGTCGCGTATGGTTCGCGGGAAGAACAACTCCTGGAAAGCCTCCGTGCGCGCTCGAATCTCTCTAATTTTACATTCGTGATCACCTCGGGAGGTATAAGTAGGGGGAAGCAATATAATCGATACCTCATCCAGAAAAGCACCTTCTCGAAACCTAGACAGCAAAATGGTTCAAATGGCTCTGAGCACTATGGGACTCAACTGCTGAGGTCATTAGTCCCCTAGAACTTAGAACGAGTTAAACCTAACTAACCTAAGGACATCACAAACATCCATGCCCGAGGCAGGATTCGACCCTGCGACCGTAGCGGTCTTGCGGTTCCAGACTGCAGCGCCTTTAACCGCACGGCCATTTCGGCCGCCTGGACAGCAAGCTACATCGCGATGCAGAGCGCCCGTCTTGCAGAGTCTGCCACTTGAGTTTGCTAAACATCTCCGTAACGCTATCAAGCTTACCAAATAACCCTGTGACGAAACGCGCCGCTCTTCTTTGGATGTTCTCTATCTCCTCCGTCAACTCGATCTGGTAGGGATCCCACACTGATGAACAATACTCAAGTACAGGTCGAAGGAGTGCTTTGTAAGCCACCTCCTTTGTTAATGGACTACATTTTCTAAGGACTCCCCCAATGAATCTCCACTTGGTACCCGCCTTACCAACAATTAATTTTATTTGATCATTCCACTTCTAATCGTTCCGCACTCATACTCCAGATAGTTTACAGAAGTAACTGCTACCAATGTTTGTTCCGCTATCATATTATCATACAACAAGGGATCCTTCTTTCTATGTATTCGAAATACATTACATTTGTCTATGTTAAGGGTCAGTTGCCACTCCCTGCACCAAGTGCCTATCCGCTGCAGATCTTCCTGCATTTCGCTACAATTTTCTAATGCTGCAACGTCTCTGTATACTACAGCATCATTCGCGAAAAGCCGCATGGAAATCCCGACACTATCTACCAGGTCGTTTATATATATTGTGAAAAGCAGTGGTCCCATAACATTCTCCTGTGGCACGCCAGAGGTTACTTTAACGTCTGTAGACGTCACTCCATTGAGAACAACACGCTGTGTTCTGTTTGCTAAAAACTCTTCAATCCAGCCACACAGCTGGTCTGATATTCCATAGGCTCTTGCTTTGTTTATCAGGCGACAGTGCGGAACTGTACTGAAAGCCTTCCGGAAGTCAAGGAAAATAGCATCTACCAGGGAGCCTGTATCTAATATTTTCTGGCTCTCATGAACAAATAAAGCGAGTTGGGTCTCACACGATCGCTGTTTCCGGAATCCATGTTGATTCCTACAGAGTAGGAATGTAAATGAAACGTTGACGATGAGCAGTTTAGATAAAAAGGGAGTAGAGGCCCTAGAATTCTTATGCTACAGAAGAATGCCGGAGATTAGATGGGTCGATCACGTAACTAATGAGGAAGTACTGAATTGAACTGGGGAGCCAAAAATTTTGCGGCACAATTTGACCAATAGAAGGGATCGGTCGATGGTTCAAATGGCTCTGAGCACTATGGGCCTTAACATCGGAGGTCATCGGACACTGTTTCGTGAGAGAACAGGTGGTTTGTCCTCCAAAGATTTATGTTTGAGTTTGCCGAAGGTCTTTGAGATATTTTCGCATCGGCCATACCGGCATATTCTGATCCCAGCACAACGTCTTTGAATTCAGTCAATGTCTGCTGTTGAGGTTAACTGCCTGTTCAATCTAACTGCTGTTCATCTGGAATTGCATTTCTAACGAAGGTCTCATATCAACTACTCCCGTGGGTATACTTCTTTTGTGGTTGTTGCTTATACAGGGTTGCAGATTCACAGGTCCGTCGCTGTGCTTGTAGTGATCTAGGTTTTATAAAGAAAAAACAACTAAGATGGGTAATCGATGTTGGTGATTCTTCAGTAAGTCATTAATAACAGGAATGTGATGTACTGAAAAACCGCGTAGTATCAGTGTTCTTACCCATACACTAGGCAATAACAGTAGACCCAAACACTGAAAACAAGAACATATTTATCAAAAAATGGTTCAAATGGATCTGAGCACAATGGGACTTAACATCTGTGGTCATCAGTCCCCCAGAACTTAGAACTACTTAAACCTAACTAACCTAAGGACATCACACACATCGATGCCCGAGGCAGGATTCGAATTTGCAACCGTAGCAGCAGCGCGGTTCCAGACTGTAGTGCCTAGAACCGCTCGGCCACCCCAGGTGGCAATGCTACTATTCCTCTCCTTTAGGTAAGTCTGTTGCTTTTATACTCCAACTGGTAAACGCATGCGTATTCAAATACAGAGCTATGTAAATAGGTACAATACGGGGCTGCTGTCGGCAACGTCTATATAAGATGGTTCAAATGGCTCTGAGAACTATGGGACTTAACAAAAAAAATGGTTCAAATGGCTCTGAGCACTATGGGACTTAACATCTGTGGTCATCAGTCCCCTAGAACTTAGAACTACTTAAACCTAACTAACCTAACTACATCACACACATCCATGCCCGAGGCAGGATTCGAACCTGCGACCGTAGTCGTCGCTCGGTTCCAGACTGAAGCGCCTACAACCACTCGGCAGCAACGGCCGGTGATTGATTAATAGGACACATTCTGAGACATCGAGGGATCACCACTTTAGTATTGGAGGGAAGTGTGGAGGGTAAAAATCGTAGAGGGGATCAAGAGATGAATACAGTAAGCTGATTCAACAAATGTAGGTTGGAGTAGTTATTTGGAGATGAAGAGGGTCACACAGGAAAGAGTAACGTGGAGAACTGCATCAGAGCATTCTCTGGATTTAAGACCAGAACAACAATAACGCCAACAAGACTATGTTCGGAAGGAACTCAGTTGTTGATGATATTAAATGACCTCTCTCGTGAATTAATGTTTGCTTCACAACGACGCATTTTCCACAATAGTGCGACTATGAAAGTACAGTGGGCAACGTGCCCGTTCCCAGGGGAAATTTGCCGGTGAACGAAAAGTGCTTATTTTCCGTGGCGCAGCGGTGCGGTGAGTGCGTGTGCAAACTGTATGGGGCGGAAGTAGCCGGTGACACGGGGGGCGGACGAGCGAGAATTATGGAGGCCGGAACAAACAGGCGGCGCGGCCCGCGGCCCGCGGCGCGCACTTGCCAAACGCGCCCCTGCCTGCCCCGGCGCCGCCCTCGGGCCGCGCAGTAAAAATCAATAGCGCAGCGCGCAGCGGCAGCGGCAGAGGCAGCATCAGCGGCACTACAGCCGACCGCGGCGCCGGCCCCGGCGGCACCCGGCCGCACTGCCGGTTGGAGAAGCGCAGCTCTGCTGTAATTGTCGCCCGGCTGAGCCCGCGGGACTGCAGATCCCAGTCGGTGACGCCCCTCGGGCCCTTCCACGCGTGGCTAAGGGAACACCAGAATGAATTCACGGTCCCGGTAGGCGGCCGCATTAACGCCCGCTCACTTGTAGCACTCCGTAAATGGGGAAATCCTTAGGAAACTACCCTCGCAATCTCGAAATGTTTAACTGCAGTCAGCGACTCACGACCTTTCCAATACATCAATTTATTTATAACTCTTTTTGCAAGTAGCTTAAAGTGTTTCATTTTAAATGTACGAGGATCACTTTTCAACCAAATCTCCTTGAATATTTATGCATTTGTTCCAACAGGCTTTAAGCTTTTCTATTCTGGCTGCAAAGAACTCTTTATCTTGATGTTCGAACCAATTTCCCACAAATTTTTTAACGTCCTCGTTGTCCTGGAACCTGTCCGTACATAATGCCTCCTTCATTGCACCTAAAAGCACACCGTCGTCAGGCCACGAGTGGCCTACCGGACCATCCGACCGCCGTGTCATCCTCATGGAGGAGGCGCATAGGTCAGCACACCGCCCTCCCACTCGTTATAATGGTATTCTTGACCGAAGCCGCTACTATTCGGTCCAGTAGCTTCTCAATTGGCATCACGAGGCTGAGTGTACCACGAGAAATGGCAACAGTTCATGGCGGCCTGGATGGTCACCCATCCAAATGCCGACCAAGCCCGATCGCGCTTAACTGCGGTGATCTCACGGGAACTGGTGTATCCACTGCGGCAAGTCTGTTGCCCTCAGTGCATCAAACAAATGGAAATCACTAGCTGCTAAATCAGGACTGTTAGGCGAGTGAGGCAGTACTTCCCAGCCCATTTCGTCGATGGTTTTATGGGTTACTTGAGCAATAAGTCCATGTGCGTTGTCTTGCTGGAGAATCACACCTGTCCTCTGAGATCCACGTCGTCGCTCTCTCATGGCTGGCTTCAGCCTGTTTAAAGGCAAATCTGAGTAGTATTGGGTATTCATTCTACGCTGCTCCTCGACATAATCAGAAAAAACGGGACATTCAGCATCCCGAAACACCGCCGACATGACCTTTCTGCTGATGCTTGAATTTTGAACTTTTTCATGACAGGTGAGTTGGTGTGGTTCAAATCGTTCAAATGGCTCTGAGCACTATGGGACTAGACTTCTGAGGTCATCTGTCCCCTAGAACTTAGAATTTCTTAAACCTAACTAACCTAAGGACATCACACGCATCCATGCCCAAGGCAGGATTCGAACCTGCGACCGTAGCAGTCACGCGGTTCCAGTCTGTAGCACCTAGAACCGCTCGGCCACTCCGGCCGGCGAGTTGCTGTGTTTCCACTCCATGCCTCGTCTGTTTGATTCTGGCTCATAATAGTCAACCTGACGCCCCTCGGCCCTTCCACGCGTGGCTACGATAACACCAGAATGAATTCACGATCCCGGTAGGCGGCCGCATTAAGGCCCGGTCACTTGTAGCACTCCGTAAAAGGGGAAATCCTTAGGAAACTAACCACACAATCGTGAAATCTGTAACTGCAGTCAGTGACTCACTATCTTTCCGATATATCAATTTATTTATCATTCTTTTTGCAAATATCTTACAGTATTATACTTTAAAGGTACGAGTATCATTCAGTAATTAAAGAGACAAATTGGACTTGAGAAAAAAGAGTTTATTTTTACAAAACAATACATTTTCTACATTTCAATATAATCCCCTTGAACATTTATCCACTTGTTCCAACGGGCATTAACCTTTTTATTCCGGCTGCAAAGAACTCTTTATCTTGATGTTCGAACCAATTTCCCACAAATTATTTCACGTCCTCGTTGTCCTTGAACCTCTCCCTACGTAATGCCTCCTTCAGTGCACCAACCCACTTTGTCGATGGTTTCACGTCTTAGTTGAGCAACAAGAACACGTGCGTTGTCTTGCTGGAGAATCACACCTCTTCTCTGAGATCCACGACATCTCTCTCTCTCTCATGGCTGGCTTCACCCAGTTTAAAAGCAAATCCGAGTAGTATTCGCTATTCATTGTACGCTGCTCTTCGAAATAACCACAAAAAACTGGACGTTCAGCATCTCAAAACACCGTCGACATGACTTTTCCAACTGATACTTGACTTTTGAACTTCTTCTTGTCAGGTGATTTGGTGTGCTTCCACACCATGCCTCGTCTGTTTGATTCTGGCTCATAATAGTCACGCTAACTTTCATCACAAGTTAAAATTTTGTTGAGGAAGTGCTCACCTTCCCTTTCATAACGTTCGCTTAGCTCTGTGCACACTCTTAACCTTTTTTCCTTGTGAAGGAAAATATGGTTGAAATGGCTTTGAGCAATCTGGGACTTCTGAGGCCATGTCCCCTACAACTACTTAAAGCTAACTAACCTAAGGATGTCACACACATCCATGCCCAAGGCAGGATTCGAACCTGCGACCATAGCGGTCACGCGGTTCCAGGCTGAAGAGCTAGAACCGCTCGGCCACAGCGATCGGCCTTGTGTAGCAGCTTCAACTCCTTTAGGACACATCTTGCACATGTTTTGTGGTGTTGCGGTATTTCAGCTTGGTACAGATAACTTTATGGACTGTACCAGTACCAGCGTGAAACTTATCAACTATCATTTCCACAGTCACACGGCGGTCAATTCGACTTTCATGTGAGGGAGTTGAAACTGCAACTGGGCGGCCAAAACGGTGTTCGTCAGTCACTGAGTCACTACCATTTTTGAACTGCTGTACCCACTTGTAAAAGTTTGTTCAATTCGTACAACCTTCACCATAAACTTCAGACATTCTACATTGTATTTTCACTCGTTTCTCGCCTTCAGCAAGTAAAAATCGAATAACAAAAAGAAATGGCTCTGAGCACTATGGGACTTAACATCTATGGTCATCAGTCCCCTAGAATTTCAGACTACTTAAACCTAACTAACCTAAGGACATCACACAACACCCAGTCATCACGAGGCAGAGAAAATCCCTGACCCCGCCGGGAATGGAACCCGGGAACCTGGGCGCGGGAAGCGAGAACGCTACCGTACGACCACGAGCTGTGGACAATCGAATAACAGAACGTTGTTCAACTAACGAGGACGTTTCAAGCTGTCTCGCCGTCTTGGAAGGTATTATTGAGATTATAAATGAAACAATATTGGTACATCAGTTGATCAGGGCTTATTCCAGTGATGCCAACTTAAAGCCATAAAAATACCAAACTTGCGTCCAGACCAATTTGTCTCTTTAATTATTAAATGACACTAGTGTATTTTAAAGGTACATAAAATTAAAATATTATCAGATGATATAAAACAGTACAAGCCGATACAACAATATAGACCAAATGTAAATGTCGTGTGGCTAGGGCCTCCCGTCGGGTAAACCGTTCGCCTGGTAAAAGTCTTCAGAGTTGACGCCACTGCAGCGACTTGCGTGTTGATAAGGATGAAATGATGATGTTATGGACAACACAACACGCAGTCCCCGATCGGAGAAAACCTTCGACCCTGCCAGGAATCGAACCCGGGCTATTAGGCATAACATTCCGTCGCGCTGACCACTCAGTTACCTTGGGCAGTCACTATATGCAGTGAACAGCAAAAACATTGAAGTCATCTACGTAATAGCCGGTATGTCCACCTTTGGCACGGATAACAACGGCAGTGCGACGTGGCATGGAAGCAACGAGGCCTTAAGAGGTCGCTGGAGGATATTGGCAGGGACCACATCTGCACAGGTGAATCACCTACTTAGCCTAAATTCTGGGGAGGGGGCGATGAACTCCTACGCAACATTAAATCACATCCCAAACATGTTCTATCGGGCTCGGATCTGACGAGTTCGTGGCCAACACATCGATAGTAGACGGCCATGTTTTCCTCGAACCATTCCATCGCACTTCCGGACTTGGTGCACTGCCTTGCTGAATAATGCCGCTTCTGTAGAGAAACATGATCGTCATGAAGGGATGTACGTGGTCTCCAACCAGTTTACGATACTCCTTGGCCGTCATGGTGCCTTCACGACCTCCACTGGACCCATGAATGCCTACGTGAATGTTCCAGAGAGCATAATGAAGCAGCCACTATGTTATCTCCGTTCCGAACTACAGGTGTCAGGGAGCTGTTCCCCTGGAAGACGTTGGGTTCTCGCCCTCCGATCGGTATGATGAAGGAGGTACCGGGATTCATCATACTATGCAACGCTCTGCGACTGTGCCAACGTCCAGTGTCGATGAAAACGAGCCCATTTTTTCGTCGTAATGACCGACGTCATGGTCCTGCCATTACAATCTAGACTCGGCCAAACTCATATAGATAGCGCGCATTCCACATTCTGCACATGGACAGCACGCTCACTAATACTACATTCACCATGATTATATCTGACTGGCATCATACTTCGCCAGGTGACGTTGGTATCGCCTCTACAGGTTAATATCGATGTAGGTCGTTGAGCATAATGTTTTTGCTGATCACTGTGTACATCCGTACGTCTAGTAACGAAGGCTGGAGAACTGGTGGCAGGCGAAAGAGACCATTTTTCATCAGAGTCGGATGTCCTAAGACTCCAACCAGTTAATTGCTGCAGGTTACGTCTGTGAATTCTTTTCAGGTACGCATGGATTTTCTTTTTTGGCAGTCGTGCAAAATCTGCTCCAGAGTTTATTCAGAAGTCCCAAAGTCACACTGCTCCTCAACGGCAATTCTCTGTTTGTGTAGCGTTGCTTATATCACTGCGTGGTCGGTTCTTATACGATGGAGGGAGCTACATATTACTTCTTGGTAGCCTCGTATCTGGGAGTTGGATCGTTGGAGCTATGTAGCCCAACTTCTGATGTTGATGGACGGACATACACTGATTTTTCAATTCATCTCCTAGATTATAGATTTCTAATGTAAGTTGGCCAGTGCTTACCCAGACTGGCTCTCTGGATTTTAATCGAGTGCGTGGCAAGGTGTTCAATGTTTCATGAATAGGTAAGTCTGTGAATCTACTGAGTTTCAGCCATTCATGTATTTCTGCTTGTTGCCATCAGAAAATAGAACAGGGAGTTTTCTCGAGTAATGACGGCCATGGTGTTGATGTAAATTTAAGAGTTCCTGTCACGATCCTCATTACATCGTTTAGATGTACATCTGTTTTGTTGACATGGATGCTTCTACTCCAAATAGCAAAACGTATTCTGCGTCAGGGTACACACGTGCTTGTTCAGTTTTTCTTCAGATGTTAGCCTTAGATCTCCAGCTAGCACAACCCAGTTTCCTAAATATTTTATTTCTCGATTTAAGCCTCTTTCATGTTAGTTCCAGAAGTATCCTAAATGTCAGGGATCTGTCGAAAGCCACACAGTTATATCCAATATGGAATATGAACTGCATATTTGATTTAAACTGACAAATTATTTCGTTATATATGTATGTAATCTTACGCTTTTTTTTCATTTTTGATCCGAATAATTTTACCATTACCTAGTTTTCGAGCCACTGCTGGCCCATCATCAGAACATTATATGGTAGACCAAGTGTAGCTAGAGGCGGCAGTGGTGGGTCTGGGGCAATTAATGGAAATCGGTAACTAAACGTTTACAAGAAGGAAATGTTATGTCTTGAGTACTTACAGTGCACAGCATCGCAGTATCCGTAGAAATCCGTTCCCTGTAATATACGTTATCAGGTAATACACACAAATATATGCAGCATCTAGTTACTCTTGGTGTTACAGTTATCACAGAATGTAATTATAAAGAATATTAATGTCACAGATATCACACCTTTCCGGGATATGAACTTTGATCTGAGACGCATTGTATTACAGAATAAACGATTACAAGTACAGTTAACATCTGGCTACCTGCTGGCGTGTTCTTATATTCGCAGTATACAAGTAATCTGGGTGAAAAAGTTACAAAAGAGATAAGCTCTGGTCGATAATGAAGACATGAGGTTTCCCCAGACATATGATGAAAGGATGCCAAGATTTACAAAAAAGCTCCTAAATAAGAAGAGATACTGGCAGAGATGTGAGACCAGACATAGAGATAAAGCAGGGAATAAGGCAAGGCTGCAGTAAGTCACCAAAATCGTTCAACGTCTACATCGACGATGTTCTGAGTGAGTGGGTGATGGACAGAATCTCTCCAGGTATTAGGGAAAGCAAATTTTTAAATACAATAATTTTTAACGACGACCAGGTAATCATTCAGTACAGGTAAGACAAATAACAAATAGCGGTTCGTAGATTAAAAAGTATACGCCAAAATTGTAATCTAAAGATATCAGCAACACAAAAATAACAATGGCCTTTTTAGGAAAGCGCCCTACACGGAATAAGAACATCAATAACGTAAAATAAATCACATGTCCCTTTTCTAATATGTAGGATTTGAGATAGCTTTTGAAGAAGAGGAAGACATAAATCAGAAAATGAACGCCTACCAACACATACACTGATCAGTCAGAGCATTACGACCACCAACCGAACAGCCGCAATGTCCACCTGTGGTGCAGATAACAGCGGCGACGCGTCGTGGCATGGAAGCAGTGATGCCTTTGAAGGTCGCTGGAGGGAGTTGGCACCACATCTGCACACAGAAATCTTCTAATTCCTGAAAATTCCGGGGAGGGGTGTTATCAGCTCTGACACTATGTCCAGTCACATCCTCGATATGTACGATCGGGTTCAGAGTTGGAGAGTTGACGGACCATCACATCAACTGGAATTCGCCACTGTGTTTCTCAAACCATACCATCACATTCCTGACCTTGTGACATGGCGCATTATCTTCTTGAAAAATGGCACTGTCGTCGGGAGATATGATCGCCATGAAGAGGTGTACGTGGTCTGAAACCTCTATATGGTACTCCTTGGCCGTTATGTTGCCTTTCACGAGCTCCACTGGACCCATGAATGCTCACGTGAATGTTCCCCTGAGTATAATGGAGCCACCGTCACCTTGTCTCCGTCCTGCAGTACAGATGTCAAGGAGCTGTTCTCCTGGAACACGACGGATTCGCGCCCTCCCATCGGCATGATGAAGCTGGTATCAGGATTCATCAGACCATGCAACGCTCTGCCACTGTACCAACATCCATTGCCGACGGTCACGTGCCCATTTCAGTTGTAGTTGCCGATGTCGTGGTGTTTACATCGCCACATGCGCTGGCCGTCGGTTACGGAGGTCCATCGTTAGGAGTGTTCGGTGCACTGTGTATTCAGACATACTTGTACTCTGCCCAGCATTAAAGTCTGATGTTAGTTCCGCCCCAGTTCGTCGCCTGTCCTGTTTACCAGTCCGCCCAGCCTACTACGTTAGACATCTTTAATTAGGGATGGCCACCTAAACCCACAACGTCTGGACGTGATTTTGCCTTGGTTGCGCCACGTGTTGGGGCCACTCACCACAGCATTCCTCCAAGAAGTCGTGCAGTTTCCTAAATGGTCCTGGCGAGCCTCAGAGCCATCACAAACTCAAATCAATCGGACTCCTTCTATACACGGAAAAAACGCTCACAGATACTACATGCACCTAGGGTGTATCTGACTAGCAGTCATTTCCCATCTGGTGACACTGCTGTTGTTGAAAAGGGTTTATACCGATAGTACGTAGGTGGTTAAAATGTTCTGGCTGATCAGGGAGTGATAAGTCGAACAGTGAAAACTATAAGAGACACCCAAGTGAAAGTTTCCAATGTCATGGCACTCCCTATGGGACTAAACGTGGCATAAAGTAGGATATTAAGATCAAAATAGTAATTATTACAACATCAAAGAAACACAGTTCATTCGCAAGTATTAGGTTTTATGACCTCCTTCAGTTTTGGAAAGTAGGATCAGAAATTAAGTTCCTTGCATCAGTGGAATGCTGCACCTGAGTAGACAGAATATGAAATGAGGAAATAAGGAAAAAACTTGTGGTACATCCATTAACTCAAAAAGTTAACCAACGAAAGCAGAATTGGAAAGTGCATGTATTGCGTTTGCCACCTCAGAGGATCCCTTGAAAAGCAATAGAATACAATCCCATAACAAGAAGGAGTGTGTGGAGAACGACGAGAGATGACGAGGCCGTAATAGGCTATAAGGCATGATCCTGTATTGGCAGAAGAAGAAGAAGATATATATTAAGTAGATAAAGAGTGAATGAGTAACAGCGTGCCACCACTGTTACATGACTAAGAGACTAATACACTTATTATGTAATTAAAGACTGAACGAGTTACAGAATGCCATAGTTCTTAAGTGACTCATTTATACAGGATGATGAATGAGGATGAATATGTCCTATTCTTGTCATTTTTTTTGTGTTTTGCTGCCAGGCTGTCTTGGAATTTCTGGAAGAAGTAGTTCTGTATTGATTCAGTTTGTAGCTCTTGGTTAGCATTGGGTAAAAGAGAATGATCGTCACCGATATCATCAAAAGAGCGATCATCGTCAGCGACATGTGATGCACAGCTACACTTATTTAAGTTTTAGAATCGAAAGACATCCATACATTCTTTGTAGTGGTTTTCAGAATATCTCACTGTTTGAACACTCTGTTGATGATATCATCATAAATCGTTCTGCTCTGTTCATTGCTGACAAATGGTTGCAAATAAGTCTCCTTGGGCAATTAGAGATATACATTCACAAGCTAAAATAACCCAAAAGTCCTAAATCCATGCAAAACTGTTTCTTCCAGAATTTTCGAGACATCCTGTCAAAAAAACACCGAAAGTCAATAATAAGACTTTTACTTCCATTCATCCTAGTGCATAAATGTTATTTTCTTAATCATGTAACAAGTATACCATCCTGTAACTCATTCACTGTTTAATTACACAGAAAAGATTTCACTGTCTTAGTCATGCAGCAACTATGGCATGCTGCACCTAATTCGCACTTTAATTACACACAAAATATTTGCCTCGATTTCTTCGTACTTTGTGTGACTTCTTAATCCATATTACGTGTGTATTGCCAAGTTAAGAACACATCTGCAGCTGCCGAAATTCACTTAAGTATATTATCTGTACTTGTAAACACATAGTGTGTAATACAACGTATAACAGGCCAAAGGTCATTATGTTACAGAGGGTGATGTCTGCCACAGTCATATTCTGTGTAATTATATCTAGTGCTTACATTCTGTAAATAAGTTTAGAACCAAATACAGCTAAATACTGTTTATATCCCGATAAAGTTCATTATGGGAACCGATTTGCTATGGATACCACGATACAGTGTAGTGTAAGTACCCAAAACATAACAACACTTCCGTGTCATAGAAGTTTCGTTATGAATTAATAAATTTCCGTCGTGGTCACCAGCACCACCACACAACTTCTAGCTGTGCCTGCTACACGAAATAATGTTCCTATAACACTTCAGCTGATAACCAGTCTCCAGTGCCTCGAAAACTAGTTAATGGTTCCATTAATCACGTCGGAAATCCGGAAATGATTACTGGTAGCACATTTATACCCAATTAAATCGACTCATGACCAGTACGCTGCACCTGCGAGACTGTGGACGGTGACGGATGGGTGCGTGGGTGCGACGCATGTGGAATGATTCAGGCATTTAGCAGCAATGATTCTATTGTCGCTTACACTCTTGACTCAAGACGAGGGATATTCCAGCAGAAGAAATCATCCAAACAAGCTGTAGCAGCATACAACAGGAATGTCCTGCTGCAGTCTCGAAAACTCGAACTCGTCCCTACTTTTGTACTTTTGAGTGGGGAGCTTAGTTTCCTCAACATATACGTTCCAGTAGAATTATGCCTTTGAAACTCTCTTTGATCAACATGCACATCCACATTAACATCTTCATATTCATCCAAGCTCTGTTAACCACTGTGAAGCGGATGGGGGAAGGCATTTCTCATTTAACACTTATTAGGACGTTTCCCGTTCTGTTGGGGTATGGAGCGCGGAATGAATTATTACTTAAATGCTTCTGTCAGCAGTATAATTAATCTTGCCTTGGCGATCCTTATGGTAGCGATACGTAGAAGGTTGAAGAATGTTGCTAGATTTTTCTAGTATTCTACCAATGAACCGTTGTCTACCACCTTGTTGACCTACGTCTGAGTCTACATGATTCGTATCCCTGCAAATTGGTACGGTTAGGTATTTGTACGATTTGAGCGTTTGCGTGACTCACTGGTATTGTAATGTATGTAAACTACGGTTTCTCATTTTGTGAAGTCCTAAATTTTAGATTTCAGAAAGGGAATTACAGTCTTTGTGGAGATTTTCTCAGACAGATTTACGGGATAACTTGCATCTATCTTCTAGCATTTGAGAGTCCGGTATTTTCAGAATCTGCCTGACGCTCTCCCACCTGTCAGGAAAGCCTGTGACCAATCGTGCACCTTTCTTTGCACACGTTCAATGTTCTTGATAGTACTATTTGGTACAGGTCCCACGTACTTCAGCAGTAGTCTAGTATTGTTCGTTAAAATGTATTGTAAGCTCTCTCTTTTGGGAACAGATATTTTCCAAGTATTCTACAATGGACCATAGTCTACCACCTCCTAGCCTTCCGTTTGAGACTACGTGATTCTACCGAGCGAGTTGGCGCAGTGGCTAGCACACTGGACTCGCATTCGGGAGGACGACGGTTCAATCCTGCGTCCGGCCATCCTGATTTAGGTTTTCCGTGATTTCCCTAAATCATTCCAGGCAAATGCCGGGATGGTTCCTTCGAGAGGGCACGGCCGACTTCCTTCCCCGTCATTCCCTAATCCAATGTGACCGATGACCTCGCTGTCTGGTCTCCTCCTCCAAACAACCCAACCCGACTGCGTGATTCTATCATTTCGTACAAATTGGTACACCAAGTTATTTGTACGTTTTGACGGCTTGAGTGACTCACAGGTATTGTAATGGATGTAAACTACAGTTTTCTTTTTGTAAAGTCCTAAATTTTACATTTCCGAAAAAATTTAACAATGTTTGTGGAGATTCTCTCAGTTAGCATTTTATTACACATGGATGCATAATCTTCGAAAAGCGTGAGGTTGCTATTAATATGGTCTATAAGATCATACCTTCGGCAACAATCGTAGGTGTGGTACCGAGCACAGCGCTTTACGGAAGTCAAGGAATATTGCTTGCCTACTCGCCGCGCGGTCTGAGGCGTTTTGTCACGGCCCGCAAGGGTCTCCCCGACGGACGTTAGAGTCCTTCCTCGGGCATAGTTGTGTTGTGTTGTCCGTAGCGTAAGTTAGTTTAAGTTAGATTAAGTAGGGCGTAAGGTTAAGGACGGATGACCTTAACAGTTTGGTCCCTTAAGACCTTACTACAAATTTCCAAAATTTACCAATAATGCTTCAGTCAGACTGCTCTCATTTGCGGCTTTCAGGATGTCATTTGAAAAAAGTGCAAGCTGAGTAACACTCATTTCTCCTGTAGTAAAAACAAGTACTTGACAAAAAATGTTGTGTTGGAAAGCATCCAAGAATCTTCCATTGGGTCTTAAATTGTATAGCCGCTAGTCAGAGCCTTCGCCCGTCCTTTGGGCCACACCGTCGTCGACACGAAGAACAAACAAGAAATTTAACCTGTAAATTCGAGGGTACCATCAAAAAGTAAGTTACACATTATTGAGGCAGACCAAGTAAAATTTATTGAATACTGCACTACACTTCAAAGTGTCACAGACACGCGACATTCTTCTTTTAACATTGTCACCGGGCCAATGTGAACGAAGGTCGGAACTCTGTACCAGTCGCTCAGTTCCTCGACAGTTCACGGAACCATTCGGAAACTGCTGTGTGAATGTCCTATCCGTCGCAGAATCTATTCCCCCCATCCCCCTACCCCCCTTGATATTCTTCTAGTTATCCGAGATGATGAAAATCGCATGGTAGAAGATCTCCCTTCCTCCCCGATCACCATACCGCCTTTATCTCACGGTGAATATACGCGCAATGTAGACGCTTTGCCCTCAAGAATCTTACTGTCTCATTGTCTTAAATGAACGTAGGGAATATTGCAGCTCTTGATACGATGAGATTTGGCAGATCTAATCTGCTTAGCGTACCTCAAAGCCGTAATATAATATATGTGCAGCAAAAAATGTTTCCGTTCGAAAGCACGTGCTGCTCTTCTTACCAAGATCTTGTCTACAAGGCGACCAGTTAAGTGTGCACCACTTACCTGCCATCTCAAGGATGTGCTTTCGCAGCAGGCACGGAAACATTGAATTGTATTACATACCAATACAGAGATGTTTTCTTCATAGGGAAGTTGCAAGTTTGCGTGTAGAATGTTGTTGTTGTTGTTGTGGTCTTCAGTCCTGAGACTGGTTTGATGCAGCTCTCCATGCTACTCTATCCTGTGCAAGCTTCTTCATCTCCCAGTACCTACCGCAACCTACATCCTTCTGAATCTGCTTAGTGTATTCATCTATTGGTCTCCCTCTACGATTTTTACCCTCCACGCTGCATTCCAATACTAAATTGGTGATCCGTTGATGCCTCAGAACGTGTCCTACCAACTGATCCCTTCTTCTAGTCAAGTTGTGCCACAAACTTCTCTTCTCCCCAATCCTATTCACTACTTCCTCATTAGTTATGTGATCTACCCATCTAATCTTCAGCATTCTTCTGCAGCACCACATTTCAAAAGCTTCTTTTATCTTCTTGTCTAAACTATTTATCGTCCATATTTCACTTCCATACATGCCTACACTCCATACAAAAACTTTCAGAAATGACTTCCTGACACTTAAATCTATACTCGATATTAACAAATTTCTTTTCTTCAGAAACGCTTTCCTTGCCATTGCCAGTCTACATTTTATATCCTCTCTACTTCGACCATCATCAGTTATTTTGCTCCACAAATAGCAAAACTCCTTTACTACTTTAAGTGTCTCATTTCCTAATCTAATTCCATCAGCATCACCCGACTTAATTCGACTACATTCTATTATCCTCGTTTTGCTTTTGTTGATGTTCATCTTATATCCTCCTTTCAAGACACTATCCATTCCGTTCAACTGCTCTTCCAAGTCCTTTGCTGTCTGTGACAGAATTACAATGTCATCGGCGAACCTCAAAATTTTTACTTCTTCTCCATGGATTTTAATACCTACTCCGAATATTTCTTTTGTTTCTTACACTGCTTGCTCAATATACAGATTGAATAAAATCGGGGAGAGACTACAACCCTGTCTCAGTCCCCTCCCAACCACTGCTTCCATTTCATGTCCCTCGACTCTTATAACTGCAATCTGGTTTCTGTACAAATTGTAAATAGCCTTTCGCTCCCTGTATTTTACCCCTGCCACCTTCAGAATTTGAAAGAGAGTATTCCAGTCTACATTGTCAAAAGCTTTCTCTAAGTCTACAAATGCCAGAAACGTAGGTTTGCCCTTCCTTAATCTAGATTCTAAGATAAGTCATAGGGTCAGTATTGCCTCACGTGTTCCAACATTACTACGGAATCCAAACTGATCTTCCCCGAGGTCGGCTTCTACTAGTTTTTCCATTCGTCTGTAAAGAATTCGCGTTAGTATTTTGCAGCTGTGACTTATTAAACTGATAGTTCGGTAATTTTTGCATCTGTCAACACCTGCTTTCTTTGGGATTGGAATTATTATATTCTTCTTGAAGTCTGAGGGTATTTCACCTGTCTCATACATCTTGCTCACCAGATGGTAGAGTTTTGTCAGGACTGGCTCTCCCAAGGCCGTCAGTAGTTCTAATTGAATGTTGTCTTCTCCGAGGGCATTGTTTCGACTCAGGTCTTTCAGTGCTCTCTCAAACTCTTCACGCAGTATAGTATCTCCCATTTCATCTTCATCTACATCCTCTTCCATTTCCATAATATTGTCCTCAAGTATATCGCCCTTGTATAGACCCTCTATATACTCCTTGCACCTTTCTGCTTTCCCTTCTTTGCTTAGAACTGGGTTTCCATCTGAGCTCTTGATGTTCTTGCAAGTCGTTCTCTTATCTCCAAAGGTCTCGTTAATATTCCTGTAGGCAGTATTTATCTCACCCCTAGTGAGATAAGCCTCTACATCCTTACATTTGTCCTCTAGCCATCCTGCTTAGCCATTTTGCACATCCTGTCGATCTCATTTTTGAGGCGTCTGTATTCCTTTTTGCCTGCTTCATTTACTGCATTTTTATATTTTCTCCTTTCATCAGTTAAATTCAATATATCTTCTGTTACCCAAGGATTTCTACTAGCCCTCTTCTTTTTACCTACTTGATCCTCTGCTGCCTTCACTACTTCATCCCTCAAAGCTACCCATTCTTCTTCTACTGTATTTCTTTCCCCCATTCGTATCGATTGTTCCCTTATGCTCTCCCTGAAACTCTGTACAACCTCTGGTTTAGTCAGTTTATCCAGGTCCCGTCTCCTTAAATTCCCACCTTTTTTCAGTTTTTTCAGTTTTAATCTACAGGTCACAACCAATAGATGATGGACAGAGTCCACATCTGCCCCTGGAAATGTCTTACAATTTAAAACCTGGTTCCTAAATCTCTGTCTTACCATTATATAATCTATCTGAAACCTGTTAGTATCTCCAGGCTTCTTCCATGTATACAACCTCCTTTTATGATTCTTGACCCAAGTGTTAGCTATGATTAAGTTGTGCTCTGTGCAAAATTCTAGTAGGCGGCTCCCTCTTTCATTTCTTAGCCCCGATCCCTATTCACCTACTACGTTTCCTTCCCTCCCTTTTCCTACTACCGAATTCCAGTCACCCATGACTATTAAATTTTCGTCACCCTTCACTATCTGCATAATTTCTTTTATTTCATCATACATTTCTTCGTCATCTGCAGAGCTAGTTGGCATATAAACTTGTACTACTGTAGTAGGCGTGGCCTTCGTATCTATCTTGGCCACAATAATGCGTTCACTATGTTGTTTGTAGTAGCTTACCCGCATTCCTATTTTCCTATTCATTATTAAACCTACTCCTCCATTACCCCTATTTGATTTTGTGTTTATAACCCTGTAGTCACCTGACTAGACGTCTTGTTCCTGCTGCCACCGAACTTCACTAAGTCCCACTATATCCAACTTTAACCTATCCATTTCCCTTTTTAAATTTTCTAACTTACCTGCCCGATTAAGGGATCTGACATTCCACGCTCCGATCCATAGAACGCCAGTTTTCTTTCTCCTGATAACGGCGTCCTCTTGAGTAGTCCCCGCCCGGAGATCCGAATGGGGGACTATTTTACCTCCGGAATATTTTACCCAAGAGGACGCCATCATCATTTAACCATACAGTAAAGCTGCATGCCCTCGGGAAAAATTACGGCCGTAGTTTCCCCTTGCTTTCAGCCGTTCGCAGTACCAGCACAAGGTCGTTTTGGTTAGTGTTACAAGGCCAGATCAGTCAATCATCCAGACTGTGGCCCTTGCAACTACTGAAAAGGCTGCTGCCCCTCTTCAGGAACCACACGTTTGTCTGGCCTCTCAACAGATACTCCTCCGTTGTGGTTGCACCTACGGTACGGCCATCTGTATCGCTGAGGCACGCAAGCCTCCCCACCAACGGCAAGGTCCATGGTTCAATGGGGGGGGGGGGGGGGGGTGTAGAATGTTAGCAGATATGTATCCATACGGAGAGACGGAGAGAGAGAAGCGTGGAAAACGCCTTCATGTAGTAAATTCTTCGTTGTTGGAGATCCATAAGCCCAGAGAACAACAGAAACACTGTCTGTACTTGAAGTAGAGACATGACCCCAAAAGGCTTTTCCTGGGGAAGTCGGAAATTTAATGCATACTGTATCCAGGACCATCTCCCGTCTGAAGTGCTAGTGAAACATTTGGATTGCTTCCAGCATGTTTTTTATTGCTCTGGACCACAGATCCGTATCGTCCTGGGATAACTCATTTGTTATTTAAATATCATTAGTGGGCGTACCATACACTACTGGTAATGATGTACGATGAGATAACTCGGTGATTTTCAGTAGTTTCTCTGCTTTTCGCCGTAGGTAATTTAAAAAAAAGGACTCTTCCGGGGCTATATGGTAGAGTCCAATATCGCTAGAGGTGCATAGTTCATGCCTTAAAGGTTTGGAGTAAGCAGTAATTGCTCTACCGAGAACTCTACGTCTAGGAATAACTTGCTGTATTCACAGATGAGCTGGACTCTGGAGAGGGACCGCTTGCGTCAAACGTATGAGAGGCATAGTTCAGCGTACCACTTGAACGCAACGTGACCTTTTGTCGACCAGTGGAACAGGAGTCGCACATGGACTTACAAGTGTCGATATAGCAGATCACGGAATCGCCACCAGTGTCCGCTAGACACGCTTATATTAGTGATGTACCTGGATTCTCAGTGTCCATCGTATCATGTTTACACTGTCATTATATCGATTCAGGTTTAAAAAAAAACTGTTTACTGGTCGGCGACGACAAGGTTATTCGAGACGGATAACATAGTTAGAAGTATTGACTCCAGTCTCATTTATATTGTCAGCCACGTTGAGACGTGATGTCAAAAAGTTAACTAGTTTTTCGTTAGAGAAAAGACGGATACCCATTCAAATCAAAGGTCAGTTCAGTCCTGAGGAAAAAATAAATGAAGTCCATTACTCACACCATCGAGAGCCATCTTCCCACTCAGATATGCAAACGTCACTATAAAATAACAGTTCCTACCATTAAGCATCACGGGACGTAGACCTTTCCATAGCAGAACGAACGCCGATATTGGGCACTCCATGGAAGCAGAAAAGTTGCTCGGACTGGTACGTCGAATTAAATATTGGTACATCTCAAGGGTTTCGGAGTACCGATACGATTTTATCTCCAACTGAACATGCGATTAACACGATAACCAATGAATATTGAAAAGTCAGTTTTATGTATTAAATTTCTCCAGTTATTTTAATTGACAATTCTACGTATTATGTTGTGCACCACCTACTGAACGGACTGCTTCCTAGGTAAAGCGACAAGTCATTAGCGAGACCCATTAATTTACTTATTACAATATTTCATTTACTGTTCTATCTGTTGTTGCACTTGTATCTCACTAACTACGACACTAAGCACTACTACAGTTTGGCACTGAAAGACTAAGGGACTCTAGAAAACAGTGCCAGTACTGAATCTTGTGAGAGATCAGTGGCAATTTGTTCTACCTCAGAAGATGATTCATCAGGCAAAATTCATGCTCTGGTTCCCACAATTTAAGTATGATGGTGGTGGTAAGTTCCTGTGGGACCAAACTGCTGACGTAATCGGTCCCTAGGTTTACACACTACTTAGCCTAACAATCTAAGTTACGCTAATGACAACACAATAACCCATGCCCAAGGTAGGACTCGAACCTCCGACGGGGGGAACCACGCGGACCGTGGCAAGGCGCCCTAGACCGCACGGCTACCCAGGGTGGTTTTAAATATGAAGTGATCCACTTACTTACTGCAATGTGCAAGACATTAGGTTAATTTAACGCCCCAAACCGATTATAAAAGGTCGCACTAGATGTGGTTTTGTCGTTCAGATATCTTAAAACACGGTCCTGATGTGGTAGATTGCGTGCTGTGTTGCTATAGCAGTTGATGATATAGTGTTCGGAGAGAGGCCTTTGCTTCCATTACATTTCTGCAGTATTATGTATTTCCTAGTTTTACAGTTATTATCATTTCCATAAATAATAATAATAATAATGACAATAACAGCAGTAATCGGTATTTCAGTACCAGGATTAAGCATACTTCGGCTGTGCAGTACTTACAAGGTGCAGGCAAATGAAAAGAAAACGTAGTAAAGCGTAAGTAAAATGTTTATTAATCGAGTTCGAGTCTCCGTCTAGCACACAGTTTAAGTTTGCCAGAAAATTCCACATCAGCGCTTACTCCTCTGCAGAATCAAAATTTCATTCTGAAAATGTATATTATTTCAAAAGTAATCGCCATAACTTATTATACACTTATCCTACTGTGACACAAGGCGGTCAATGCGTTAGCGGAAAAATGCGGTTGCCTAATGATTAAACCCAGGCGTCCACTCGTTCGACCGAAGAACATCGACGGCAACCATTACCTTTCTTCACGGCTCAAAAAATACCGAAATCGCATGAGGAGGGATCGCGACTTTAGCAGTATGTATAAGGGCTCCCCAGCGAAACTAATGCAGCACGTTTGCAACGAACTTTGCACCTGTGGACATGCTTACATGTTTCGCTGGGAAGCCCGTACACATTATCCACGCAGTCTCGATCTCTGCCAGAGCGATTGCAAAGTTTTTGGTGCGCTGAAGAAAGACATTGGTGACCATCAACTTGCTTCGGATAAAGAGGTCCACGCCTGGGTAAAGTCAACGTTCTATGGGCAACTGCCTACATCTACATCTACATGGATACTCTGCAAATTACATTCAAGTGCCTTGCAGAGGGCTCATCGAACAACATTCACAATTCTCTATTATTCCAATCTCGTATAGCGCGCGGAAAGAATGAACACCTATATCTTTCCGTACGAGCTATGATTTCCCTTATTTTATCGTGGTGATCTTTCCTCACAATGTAGGTCAGTGTCAACAAAATATTTTCGCATTCGGAGGAGAAAGTTGGTGATTGGAATTTCGTGAGAAAGATTCCGTCGCAACGAAAGACGCCTTTGTTTCAATGATTTCCAGCCCAAATCATGTATCATTTCTGTGACACTCTCTCCCATATTTTGCGATAATACAAAACGCGCTGCCTTCCTTTGAACTTTTTCGATGTACTCCGTCAGTCCCATCTGGTAAGGATCCCACACTGCGCAGCAGTATTATAAAAGAGGACGGACAAGCGTAGTGTAGGCAGTCTCCTTAGTAGATCTGTTACATTTTCTAAGTGTCCTGCCAATAAAACGTAGTCTTTGGTTAGTCTTCCCCAAAACATTTTCTGTGGGTTCCTTCCAATATAAGTTGTTCGTAATTGTAATAGCTAGGTATTTAGTTGAATTTACGGCTTTTAGATTAGACTGGTTTATCTTTTAACCCAAGTTTAACGAGTTCCTTTTAGCACTCATGTGGATGACCTCACACTTTTCACTATTTAGGGTCCACTGCCACTTTTCGCACCATTCTGATATTTTTTTTGAATCGTTTTACAGTTTCTTTTGATCTTCTGATGACTTCATTAGTCGATAAACGACAGCGTCATGATGACCTCACACTTTTCGTTATTTAGGGTCAACTGCCACATTTCGCACCATTCTGATATCTTCTTTAACTAGCTTTGCAGTTCGTCTTGTTCGTCTGATGACTTCATTTACTTCTGCCAGTAAAGCTGTGAGGACGGGGCGTGAGTCGTGCTTGGGTAGCTCATTGGTAGAGCACTTGGCCGCTAAAAGCAAAGGTCCTGAGTTCGAGTCTTGGTCCTGCACACAATTTTAATCTGCCAAGAAGTTTCATATTAGCGCACACTCCGCTGCAGAGTGAAAATCTCATTCTGAATGGGTGGTGTTTTTTTCTGTCGGACATATCGGAAAGAATAGACACTACGCATTCATATAATGATTGTGTTCCATTGGTATCGTTTATTTGACTCTCCCACATATAACACATCACAGAAGCATCACATTTTTTGCATTTCATAAACTGTATACGTATAGCTTGGTGGCTTACTGTTTATGCGCCGACACGAAGGTCTGGAGTTCGATGAGCAACCACAAAATTGCTATGTGACACCTCTGGCAATGTTTGTGAATGTAAAAAGGGCAGAGCTGTACAAATTATACGTTGTCGTGTTGTAAGTCAGATCTGGAAGGTGGAGAGATCTGTAGAGATTGACTAAGAGTCCCTAACCGTTCTTTCCACCAAACTGTCGTCTTCTAAAGTTGTGTCCCCAGCGCAGAAGACAACTTGTCGGTCGTGGGGTCTTCTTCGGCGGAGGCTGCTATGCTGTCATCTCGAACTTGAACATGTGTTTATGCTTCTTTTTTGGAATGCCACATGTCCAGGTTAGTCTCTGCATCTACAGAGGGCAAGATCCGTGGTACTAACAATGATGGTAGGCGACGCCTCTCATTAATGTATCCTGTTTGTTTATAATTTAAAATATCACTTTTTACACTGTTTTCTACATCATTCGACATAACTTTCTTAATAGTACAGTAACTTTTCTGATAACTTCCTATACACAGTACATGTCCGTCCTAAACATAGATAACATCCGCCTCTGAAGAACACCCGAAACAGAGATACACGTCCGCCTCTGAAGAACGCCCGAAACAGATTGAGTAGCGTAGCAGAAGTAATTTGTCTCCTAGGCACGCCAAAGTGACCCGAAGGTGTCCGAAGCACTTCTGCTGTAATACCATTACTCTAATGTGTCTCAAAACCAGTGAAATTTAATAAAGAAAAACGGCAGACTCGTAGGGTAACCATGAGAGTTTCTCATACGGAAAACTGGGTTAAATACAATGGAAACTATATAAATAATTAATAAGAGAAGTTAGGCGTTTTGGCGGCTAGCGCCCGAATGTTACGACCAATCTCCTGATTGGACTCTACCAAATAGCCTCGGAAGAATCCTTTCTTAAATTGCCTAAGGCTAAAAGCAGAGAAACTACTGAAAATCACCGAGTTATCTCAGCGTACAACATGATTATCAGTAGTATTGTATTGTACGCACACTAATGATGTTTAAATAACAAATCAGTTATCCCAGGCCGATACGGATCTGTGGACGAGAGCAATAAAAAACATACTGGAAGCAATCCAAATGTTTCACTAGCATTTCAGACGGGAGATCATCCTGGACACATTATGCATTAAACTGCAAGTTCAGTACAATTGGCGGACTCTCTCACGGGAATAGTACATACTGTACCATCTGCTGCTTGTACCTCACCCCACTTTTGTATCATATGCTACTTCGTGTGCATCAAGCTACATGAAGGAGAGCATCTAGCAAGATAAAATACTGGCGGCCACAGCCAGAAATATCATAGTTGTACTGCCTAACTGAACCGTAAGTTCCCTATAAATAGTTGACTAAGTCATTTCGGAGAAGAAGGGAAGGGCTCCCTATCTTCAATACCCTCATTCCTAGTGGAACAGTGTCGCGGTCACAGCCACCACCTTCCTGTTCGTGGACACCTTAGCTTTACACTGTGTGGAGCATTTGGGTACTTTGAGCGCAGCAAGTGCTTTGTTCCCAGAAGCACGGGGGCGAACTGCGGGCGTGCGCGCTGCCGGGGGCCGCTGCCGGCGGCATGGCGACGCTGCCGCGCCACTGGCCGGGGCCCGCCTCCGCCGCCTCCGCCGCCGCCGCCGCCGCCTCCGTGGGCTACAGCGCCGCGGGCGCTCTGCACCACACGCTCTACGGCCCGATGCCCGGAGCGCCGGTCGGACCGGGCCTGCCACCGCTCCACCACCACCAGCACCACCACCACCACCACCAGCAGCAGCAGCAGCACCAACACCCGCTGCAGCACATGCTGCTCGGCCTGCACCAGCACCATTCGCAGCCGCTGCCCATGTCCCACCAGTCGCACCCCCAGACTCCACCGGGTGCCTCCAGCACTGGCTCGACCGG
This sequence comes from Schistocerca piceifrons, assembly GCF_021461385.2. NCBI lineage: Eukaryota > Metazoa > Arthropoda > Insecta > Orthoptera > Acrididae > Schistocerca > Schistocerca piceifrons. The sequence continues at coordinate 111,184,961 of NC_060141.1, read as the reverse complement.
CGTCGACGAGCAGACCAACACCGAGTCGTCGCCGCTGGTCACCAACAAGCGGGAGAGCACCGTCTGACTAGAGGCCGAGATGTGAGGCACCGGCTGGCCTCACATTCCGCCCCACGCGCTGTCCTTCTGGCGGGTGCGGCATCGCCTCTGACATCCACTGTAGTCGAGGACTTACGATTACAGTCCACTGTAAGCGCAGAAGCTGTACTGGACAAGACTTTACCCAAGTATCAAATATTGCTAAGGTTATCGGACGTTACGTCGATTTCGCCGATGGTGCTTCGCAATTCTCGACGAAGGATCCTGTCCCTAGCGTCACCTGACGATCTCGACTACTGGTCTGAAATTTTACTTATGTCATAGTGCTTGGTCCCCAGTCGAAAACGGATGCTGAGAAATTTAAGTAGGAGATCATGTGATAATGTTAAGAATCGCTGGACTTCCTAAAATGTTTATTACTTAGGTCATGTCGGTACGGGGAATGAGTGAAAACCATGAAAAATGTAAATTACAAAGCAACGGCATGTGATAATGAAGCCCTGGTAGCTACACGATTTGATGACAGATAATTAGCACACCTTTGAGGGTGACTGTGCTCCCATCGTTGAGCTGGCCATTTCGGGCCAGAGCATGACATTCAGTCAGTTGAAATTTGATTAATGTCAGATTGTCGCACGTGAATCAACAAATTTCTTATGTTTTTGTAAAGGTGTTCTCACACAGCAATCAGGAAACGTGCTCTTGGAGTTCTCGTTACCAGAAATACTGTGTCTGACTACTTGGTTCTGTCACTAGTCGGGTCATCATTACCAGCACCTAGCAAATGTGCATTAGGTGTATCAAACAGTGTCGACTTTTTATAATTAATATTATAAACCGCCTACATCCAATTACTAATGTCAGTAGTAATTCAGGGCCATAATTATAATGCATTTTCTCATTACGTAAATGGTATGTAATTAATTACGTTAAACACGTTTCTTTTCATGAACAGCATTGCTTGTGGTCTCACATTAGGAGGGTTTCATAGAGCTGTCGTAATCACACTTTGGAACATAGGGATTTATGATTTATAAAGAAGAAATAGGGAACAATAACATAATTTACTACCTTTTGTTCATTGACCAAATCATCGCAATCGAGATAAAAAGAATGTTTTCATGAGATTTATGCTAATAACTCCAGAATGTGGAAAGTCTATAAAAATAAAGCAGATTTTAGCACGTTCTAATGCAAATCAGGTAAGCCTAATAACTGGAGTTACGTTCAACACATGTGCGTGCAAGTCATCGAGGATAGTTTTCCTCAGCGGCACTGCACCGTTTGGAACTGAGATATTCCGTATAAAACAAGTGTCCTTTGTTCGTGTATTCCGAGTGTATAGGTTTTCGCCACCAATTGTTTGATTGTGAGAAACCTTGGCTAAGTCCCCCAGACAGACACCAACAAAATGCTCAGAGTCCAGTAATACACTGAATCAAATTTTTCAAGACTTCTCAACGAATATAACTTCATGTGAACTAATGAACTGTACAAATATGAGCTCTAATGGATACTGTACATATTTTTGTTACCCGCATATGCATTGGATTAACAACATTTTGTCTTATAATGGAGAGACTTTGTCAAGTGAATTGTAATTGTAACTCACACTAAAGGTGGTTCCAATGTCAGTGATTTCAAATAAATTATTTTACAACATTGCTAAACTTATTCTTTCTCAGTGTCATGAATTGTTTGTAGAAGATTTGTACAGGTATATCTATAAATGATAGTAGGTATATAGTGATTTTTATACTATAATGACAAAAACTGTAAACAATTTAGATCAGAAAATCCATGAAGAGAGACTGAATGAGAATATAATTTTTATTTGAATCTCTGTCTGGTCATTTATTATTATTTTTTTAAAGTACAAGGATTATAGAAATTATGAATGCGTTCTAGCGTTGATATATATTTTGTTAAGAACTGTTGTCTAGTTTCTTAAGCAGTTTCCTTAACAAACTTTTCCGATTTAATTCTGAAGTATTCCCTTAACGTAGCTACTGTTATGTAGTTGACCAATGATGTTACGTTCAGTTTATGACACTTTCAGAGACATTTTGAACAGCGGGGAAAATTGCTCGAAGTTCAAACACTGCACTGGAAATGCCTTATTCTCATACACAGATAATATACATAGTAAAGGGAGAAAACTATAATGTAATATATCCGCTGTAACTTCCCGCTATGTGCCTTTATTTTTCATTCTAACAGCCGTTATTCGTATGTCATTTCGTTGGTCGATCGATTCTTAGTGCTTGTAAGTTCAAACACTGCGCTGGAAATGCCTCATTCTCATACACAGATAATATACATAGTAAAGGGAGAAAATTAACATGTAATATATCCGCAGAAACTTTCGTCTACGTGCCTTTATTTTTTATTCTCACAGCTGTTATTCGTACGTCATTTCGTTGGTCGATCGATTCTTATGATTTTAATTTAAATGTTATTCAGACGAAACGCTTCGTAAATTGGAAGATGTATTGGTTAAACTGTGGTGCTACACTCAAAATACACTCCTGGAAATGGAAAAAAGAACATATTTACACCGGTGTGTCAGATCCACCATACTTGCTCCGGACACTGCGAGAGGGCTGTACAAGCAATGATCACACGCACGGCACAGCGTACACACCAGGAACCGCGGTGTTGGCCGTCGAATGGCGCTAGCTGCGCAGCATTTGTGCGCCGCCGCCGTCAGTGTCAGCCAGTTTGCCGTGGCATACGGAGCTCCATCGCAGTCTTTAACACTGGTAGCATGCCACGACAGCATGGACGTGAACCGTATGTGCAGTTGACGGACTTTGAGCGAAGGCGTATAGTGGGCATGCGGGAGGCCGGGTGGACGTACCGCCGAATTGCTCAACACGTGGGGCGTGAGGTTTCCACAGTACATCGATGTTGTCGCCAGTGGTCGGCGGAAGGTGCACGTGCCCGTCGACCTGGGACCGGACCGCAGCGACGCACGGATGCACGCCAAGACCGTAGGATCCTACGCAGTGCCGTAGGGGACCGCACCGCCACTTCCCAGCAAATTAGGGACACTGTTGCTCCTGGGGTATCGGCGAGGGCCATTCGCAACCGTCTCCATGGAGCTGGGCTACGGTCCCGCACACCGTTAGGTCGTCTTCCGCTCACGCCCCAACATCGTGCAGCCCGCCTCCAGTGGTGTCGCGACAGGCGTGAATGGAGGGACGAATGGAGACGTGTCGTCTTCAGCGATGAGAGTCGCTTCTGCCTTGGTGCCAATGATGGTCGTATGCGTGTATGGCGCCGTGCAGGTGAGCGCCACAATCAGGACTGCATACGACTGAGGCACACAGGGCCAACACCCGGCATCATGGTGTGGGGAGCGATCTCCTACACTGGCCGTACACCACTGGTGATCGTCGAGGGGACACTGAATAGTGCACGGTATATCCAAACCGTCATCGAACCCATCGTTCTACCATTCCTAGACCGGCAAGGGAACTTGCTGTTCCAACAGGACAATGCACGTCTGTATGTATCCCGTGCCACCCAACGTGCTCTAGAAGGTGTAAGTCAACTACCCTGGCCAGCAAGATCTCCGGATCTGTCCCCCATTGAGCATGTTTGGGACTGGATGAAGCGTCGTCTCACGCGGTCTGCACGTCCAGCACGAACGCTGGTCCAACTGAGGCGCCAGGTGGAAATGGCATGGCAAGCCGTTCCACAGGACTACATCCAGCATCTCTACGATCGTCTCCATGGGAAAATAGCAGCCTGCATTGCTGCGAAAGGTGGATATACACTGTACTAGAGCCGACATTGTGCATGCTCTGTTGCCTATGTCTATGTGCCTGTGGTTCTGTCAGTGTGATCATGTGATGTATCTGACCCCAGGAATGTGTCAATAAAGTTTCCCCTTCTTGGGACAATGAAGTCACGGTGTTCTTATTTCAATTTCCAGGAGTGTACGTCAAAACTAAAGACCATTGTTCACAGTAAAATTGTTAAACTCACTTTACGATCGTCGTGACAGATGTCGTCGTGTGCTGAGAAAAGGAAGAAGTGCATATAAATCATAAGGAACGTATTATGTGACAAATAATGTCTAAAATTACAGTGGCATTGTTATAACAACGTACTTTTATTCAGAATCAGTCTCAGAAGTAATCCATAGCCGTTGTACAACTACCGAAATCATGTACATAAGAGTAGTAAGGTAAGATGCATAACAGGGGGTTAACAGTATTAATAAGAATCGGGTGAGGACTGAACGGTCATGTGAGATCGTGAAAAGCTTCAAACCCAAGTACATCCTAGAAGCATTTTGTTGCACCATCAGCGATAGTTTTCACTTCCCTCCTTGCACTTCATTTATAAGTTAAATAAGAAAACTAGATAAGGATGCAGAAAGCAAGCATTCCATAGCAATATAATTAAGCAATAACAATGATCTGCCTAAAACAAGAATTACTTTGGAGGAAGTATTTCTCCCGTGACAACAGTTTTTGCACTGAAATTATTTTATTTTAAAACTGGGTATCTGCACATAAACGGAAGAGTGTATGTTAATCGAGCTTCCCAGTATGTGACGCAATATGAAGACGGTAATTGAAAAATTTTGCCTGTTACCTTTTACACTGATAATTATTATTCGTACCACGAGAAGACACAGATGCATGTAACAGGAACACACATTCAGCTTTAGCCAATAGCCATATGAAGTGAATATCATTTTGGCAGCTCTCTCGTTCACATTAATGAACTTCAATTTTACATGAAAATCTAAATTGCTTTGAGAAATGTCGCTGGCACTAATCTGACGCTGAAAATCAAAACCAGTGAAATATTTAAGCACAGACTGCTAACGAGAGCAGAACGCCAGGATGAAAGAGTACCGGCAGAAGGTAACAGTCACTGTTAATAAATTTCACAAGCACCTAAATTTCTTTGCATTTGTAAACAACATAGTTCTACCAATGCTGAGTCCAGTGAGAAGCAACTTCGTAGCTTATCTAAAATAAATCTGGAACTGTGCCTGCAATTAATTAAACGTGATACTGGAAATTAATTTCAGAATTGAATATTTCAGAAAAACAAACAACCACTTGCATTTTTTATTCTGTTTTAAGATTCAAATTGAAGTGGTATTTGATAACAGTTTCAAATGTACTTATTCCTAAGGACGTATTATGAAGTCTTGCGTCATTGTATTAATTCATCCTCAGCAGTCTGTTTCAGTGACCTTCAGGAAAACGAGATATGTTCTACATGATGAATGCATTTCTTGACTTCGTGTCCTACCTCTGGAAATTTCGTTAGGTCTACCAATACAACTTCAGTGCTTACGTGTATTGTCAGAAGCGAAATTAACTGCTAACAAGCGAAAAGATGAGGACATCAAGTTCCAATTCCGGAGTATACTGCGATACTCTCTTCACGAAGAGACGCGCTAGTTTTCGTCACAAAATCGTTTACTTGCACAGTGTGAGGTAACAGGCGAGTTGTGGATCCCTGAAAATATTCTATGTTCGAAGTCGGCGTGGTCGCACGGGCCGCTCGCAAGTTGGGAAGCCGGGGCTCGTCAGCAACCGTGCGGTGCCGAACATTAGCCGGAGCTAGAGGGGTAGCCCCCCCAGCGCGTGGTCCAGGCCGAGCGCGTGGCTGGAAATTCCATGTTGACGCTGTATCGAGGAATGGGCTTTGTGTCGATGAAGGAGATTTGTATGCCGGCTGGACTTTGTGAAACCATAATGGCAGATATTTCACAGTTCATGTAGAAATTAATAATAGCCAGAGGAATTATGATATCTTAAAAAGAAACATATACTCATACATTACCATTATTTGCATGACAATTCTGATCGTGTAATCAGATTTTCAATATCTTTACTAGCTTAATGTTTAGTATCTTACTGTAAATTATACAAGTAACACCCAGCAACGAATTTCCAAAATCTAAACGGTTAATTCGAGAGGGAAAGATAGGTTGGCTGACCTCCTTGCAGGAAATGTACCGTGGTCCACCATCACACAATGCAAGATCCCTGTGGTTACTGGTGTCAGAGGGCCACCTTTTTTTAGCTTAGAATCAAGTCTCAGCGATTCTGTTTTGAAAGAAGTCACTATAACAGAAGAACCCCACAAGAATTCACAGACAAGTAAGTTCAGCTATTCCATCAACATATTAGAGGACTGAGTAATAAGGCGGAAGGGCTTCTTGCCTGTTTGCCAAATTTAGAAGAAAAGATCGACATCCATGCCATCTGAGCACAACATAACCACAGGGTTAGAAAAGCTACATATAAAAAAGAACAGTCTAGTAGCTTACTCATGCAGAACTAATTTGGGAAAAGGAGGAGTTGTTGCATAAATTAAGACAGAACACAAGTTCAAAAGCATTGACACAAGTAGATTTTGTAGTGATCAGCACACAGAAGTGTGTGCTTGTTAATTAATGATGAAAGAGAGTTCAGTTTCAGTTGTAACTGTATATAGATCCCCACAGGGATTTTCTAAAGGGTTCTGATAGGAAATATGATCTGGAAACCTTATTGGGATCCTACAATTTGCTCTCAGAAGTTAACTTTCCTACACAGATGGATAAAGACAGTAGGTCCCTAAATGCTAATGTTTTCTTTGATGAGGCACAAAGCAAGAAAATAACTGTTTGCCCAGTAACAAATGCTGTCTCTGATCATGATGCACAGTTAGTCAGAATAAATGTCACAGTGCTTGACAGTGTGGAACACCTCAGTGGAAGTCAGTTACAATCATTAATGACTGCAGGGCTTTCAGAAATTCCTTCTCCAAGGAATATGAAGCTAATATTCAAAAATTCGAATCGAAAACGACTGTCAATATGAGTATAATAGAAGCAGGTGTCCTTGATGAAGCGAACCAGCTTAAAACAATTAATAAAGAAAATACTTCTAGTCAGGATAGCAAACCAATAAGGTTACTTTCAGATTATGTTGATGCAATAGCCTCAACTTAGTAATCTTACGCAACAACTGACTCAGTACCAAAAGACTTGAAAATTGTACATGTCACACCATGAGTCAAGAAAGGAAATAGGAGTAATTCACTGGATCCATATAACTGACCTCGATTTGCAGTAGGATTTTGGAACATACATAATTTCCGAACATTATGAATTACATCCAAGGAAACGGTCATTTGACACACAGCAAGCACCGATTCAGGGGGTGTCGTTCTTGTGAAACATAACTAGCCCTTATTTACATGAAATAATGAGCGTTCTCCACCGGGGATCCCAAAGTAATTCCCAATATTCAGATTTAGAGAAGGCTTTTGAGATCGTTTCTCAACAGAGACCTAATTGCTTGCCTTTGGAATATTGATTTGGCTGTGCGATTAGGTCCGTGATTTTTTCCTAGAAAGGTTACAGTAAGTAGTAAAAGACAAAAGTGAAGTCCTACGTTCCCCAAGTACGTGTTGTGAGGCCTTCCCCGTTTCTGGTAGAAATAAAAGATTTAGGAGATAATCTGAGCAGTTGTCTTAGATTGTTTTCAGATGATGCTGCCATTTACCGTCCAGTAAAGTCATCAAAAGATCAGAATAATTGCCAAATGACTTAGTCACAACATTTGAATGGTGGGAAAATTGACATTTTTCTCTGAATAGAGAAGAGTGCGAGGTCACGCACATGATTACAAAAAGAAATCCACTAAATTTCGATTACACGATCACACATATATAAAGGCTGTCAATTCGACTAAATTCCTAGGAACCACAATTTGGGACAACTTACTTCAGAACCATCACATAGATAATGGTGTGGGGATGGCAAACCAAAATGTTTTATTTGTAGAGTACTTCGAATTTTCACATATTTTTTGCTGTAATTAAAGCAGAATTTCTTGTTTGAGAGTCCTTTTGCAGAGTAAAATTCTCAAAACTTCCACGAAAATTTGTAAATAAGGTGAATAATTTTTGTTACAATTGTGGTAAAATAACATTTTCTTCACAGAAACGCAATGTGACGCCTCTTGTGAAGTCTGTCCGTCAGCGTTATTTCGGTATGAAAGCAGGGGACCAGGATAAGTCTTGAGCTCCACGGTACATGTTGCAATGTATTTTCCGTTACACAGCGAGAATGGTTGAAAAATAAGAAACGATCTATGACTTTTGTTGTGCTTATGGTTTGGCAGGAGTCTACAAACCGTACAGATGACTGTTACTTCTGCTTAGCTCCGCCTGTAAAGGCAGGGTTGCTTATGAAGAAAAAAAAGTCAGTTCAGTAACCAAATTTTCGATTTGCTAATCGACCCATTCCGCATTCAGACAGTTTACCAGTTCCTACTCCATCCGAAAATTGTGCTTGAGATAGAAAATGAAGACAGTGTGAAGCAACAAGAAGAAGAAAAAGAACTGAACAAGTCTTCCACATTCCGTGTCCCCGAGTTTAGGGAAAAGATGATAAACCACTCAGAGTGAGTCAAGCGGAATTGTGTTATCACATTAGAGACTTTGACCTGTCAAAGGAGAAGGCAGGAATTATTGGGTCTCGCCTACAGTGATGGAATCTTCTCCTAAGTGATGTCAAAGCCTCATAGCACAGAAAACGCCACATGAAGCAGATTCCCTTTTTGGAGAAGAAAAACAGTCTTGTTGTTTGCTGCGACATTAGTGGTTTGATGAAAACTTTGAATATGAACCATGATACATCTGAATGGAGCTATTCTTAGACTCCTCCAAGCTTGGTTTGAAAGCTGTGTTACTTCAGAAGGCAACCGTCTGCCTTCTATTCCTGTTTGACATGTAGTTCACATAAAAGAAACTTATGCCGACATGACAGACCTCTTGTAGTCGGTCAAATAACATGAACACAAACGGAAAATCTGTAATGATGTAGAAGTAGTTGCCATATTCTTAGGAATGCAACTGGGGTACACAAAATATTGCTGCTTCGTATGTATGTGTGACAGTATGGATAGGATACCGCGTTGCGTTAAAGCAGACTGTTCTGCAAGAAATCTTAACTCTAGCGAGAAAAACGTGGTTGCCAAACCTCTCGTGAACCCAAAAGATTTTCTTCTCCCGCCCCCCTGCATTTTAAGCTGGGCTTGATGAAACATTTTTCAAGGATATGAATCAAGAAGAACGGGCCTATTAGTACATAATAGAGGGATTTCCGAAATTATGTGTTGCAAAAGTTAAAGGAAGTGTTTTTATCGGGCCACAAATTTGAGAACTTGTAAAGGATCCGGCATTTGGACAAGTTTTGGAGGAGGAAGGAAAGGAACCTTGGGAAGCCTTCAAGGGAGTCAATCGTGGATTTTTAGGTGACAAAAGAGATGATAAATCGACTCATTTCATGACAGCGCTCCTGAGAAACTATCATGACCTCGATTGCAACGTGTCCCTTACAATCCATTTTCACACTCTCACGTTGACTTTTTCCCTCCTCGTTGTGGAGCCGTGACTGATTAACATGGAGAAAGAGTCCATCAGGACGTTCCTGTTATGGAAAAAAGACATTAAGGCCATTGGAATGCATATTACTGTTGGTATTTGTGTAGGGATGCTCCGGAACTCCGTTACAAGAGGCATGCTAGAAGATGACGATCTTATGCTGCCACCACATGATTCTCTTCAGACCCAACCACCTGAGAGGTATTCTCTCAGCAATTTAGAGCTCTTAAAACGTAAGTAACGTTTTAAGAAATTCAAATACTCTTTTAATGTTGTTAGCATGTGTAATTAAAATGTGTCTTTTTCTCTTAATCCATCAATGTGAAGTACTTCCACCTACTGTGTATCATATAAACGAGAGCTAAGGAAAATTTTTCATTGTTATATTCGTTTTTCTCGGCGCAAAATTAGTGATAATTGACTCTTGAAATGCAGGAAACATACAGAAATTATTTTTTTGTTGGCCCGTGTAATCGGGTTGAGATGGCAATCATTAGAACAGAGGTGTAATTTGTTGTTGCAAGATCTTTTCACGAAATTTCAACCACCATCCATTCCTCTGAATGTGAAAATATTGTCCTGTCGCCAACCTTCGTATGGAGGAAAGACCATCAGCATGAAATAAGAGAAATCGGACATCTCACGGAAGGGTTTAAGTGTTGGTTTTTCCCACGTGTTGTTTGAGAGTGGAATGGTAGACGAATAGTCTGAAAGTGGTTAGAAGAACCCTCTGCCACCCACTTAAGTGTTAATTGCAAAATAGTAATGTAAATGTAGATGTGGACTCTTGCCCTTGCCCCTCAGATTACACTGCTCGGCTGTGGCACTACACATGCCAAAGAATCGTGCTTTGGGACAGCAATGATTGGGGGGGAGGGGGGGAGGTAGAAGGGGGTGTCATATCACGAGCTATGCTTAACCTAACAAGCATCACGTGGGAGAAGCTGATGTTATTGCATGTACAGTCGCTTATTTGTTTACCATCACATCACTGCAACAAAACTATTGATATGTGAATGCACCTGAGAACAGTAGCTAGTATACAGTAAACCATAACACATAGAACATATTTCCTGTGAATGGAAAAATTGGGTTGACTTTTCTTTGCTCTCATTATTTTAACCATAGTAATGTCCGTTTTAGCCATTTACTCCTACAAGTTCATTCAGTTTTCTACATTTAACTTCGTCTTCTGAACTTCTTTTGCCGCCTGAACTACCTTTATTCAAACGGTATCTGTTTCTTAAGTGGTGCAAAGGGCTTATGTTCCCAACATAGTGTTGTCACACTGTTGTTTTAGGATTAACTGGAAAATACGAATCACTTGCCTTGCTCTGGCTACATCCTACTCTTAAATCAGAACAACAATTAAATGAGGACTGCTAAAGAATTGTCGTTTGCGTAGTCTATGGTTGTAGATCTTTATTAATACCAAAAATGATGTGTATACAAAATTTTCAATTTTACATTCAGAATAACCTGGGAAGTCATAGCAAGATAATGCTACCATATCGCGAAAGATGTTCCCTGGAGTGCATAACACTATGAATCTGGCAAGTCTGAACCTCTCTTCGTGTGCTTTTGAGTATGCTGTGACGAGGTCACTGATAGGCTAACATGTGGAGATGAACACATCTTGGCTAGAGCAGCCGATGTGGAAAACCTGACTCACCATTCTTATTACTGCAATGCTCGAGTGACGATTCATATTTAAAGGAACAAATGTTGCGTTTTCTAATACAGCATCTGGAATACGACAACAGCAGGCAAGCAGACCTACAGCTTCAACAATAACAAGTACATAGCTAACGGTACAATATTCTTTCTAGTGAGAAGAATTTTCGACTTTCATATAGTGTTTCTCTAAGGCGCTGATCAGGTTTTTGTCCTCGGCTGAGGGTACCCCTCGATATCTGTCAGGATTATTGCGGATATTGGGACCATAGGGTACAGAAATACGCGAACTAAGAGTTATTAGCGATCAACACTTTATTTCTATGAAGACGTTTATATTAATGTGCTCGCTGCGCCGACCCGTTTTAACTGCGTCTGACGTCCTACCACAAACAAATACGGATTTGCCAATACTCCATTGTGAGCAGGAAAAGACATAATTCGGCTTCGGAACGTTGCACGTAGAAAAACTGTGTGTAGTGGAGCGGGGGGGAGGGGGGGGGGGGGGGAAAGACACTCTGCGGCCGGCGTATACTAACACCGCAGTTCGTCAACATTCCACGATAATGCCAGCCCGTACTCGTACCACGTGTTGGCTGCGTCCAAGCCTGTGACCTTTACATTTCGTTATCTTCTAACTGATAGTAAAAAAAAAAAATTATGGTCAAGTACTGATGCACTTCTAGGTGATTTCAAAGTACCAGTATCAACAACAAAGTAGCGTGAAGGGAGAAAATAATAGTTTATATTAGCTAAGTAGAGGATCATGGCCACTACAAGGGCAGATAAGGACCTTATCTCAAGATCACACTCACACCTCTCGGGCAATTATGAATATATGACGGTTGACTGAAAAGTAACGCCTCCACCTTCGTAACTCTTCAACACTTGGCAACATTGGTATGCGGCGGGTACAGGCTTGCTCCGTAGTCTCTTCTCTCCAGTTCCAGTTCGCGGGAAGCCTTAGCATTGAACGGTTGTGTTGTTACAGTGTAAAGTGTGGAACCCTGCCCAGATGGTCGGTCAGTGCGATTTAAGCAACGTGAAGTCATTGAATTCTTGACAGCAGAAGGTGTCACCCCAAAGGAGATTCATCAGAGAATGAGAGCAGTTTATGTAAACTGTGTTTATATGATTACTGTGCGTTAATGGGCGAGTAAGTCTGAAGATGTTGAAACGAGACCATCTGACCTGTGTGACAAACAGAGTTGGACGCCCTGTGGCAGCAACCACAGAGTTTTACAAGCAAAATGTTGACAGATTGATTTAGGACGATAGTCGTATCACTCAGAGGGAAATTGCAAGCACAATCGGCATTTCATACGAACAGAGGGAAATGTTTTCCTGCAGCAGGACAATGCCAGACCACACACGTTACGTGCCGCCACAGCAGAACTTCAGAGACAACCACACCACCGTACGGCATCCTCCATAAAGTCCATATTTAGCACCGTCTGAACTCCATCTGTTCCCGATAATGAAAGACGATCTGCGGGACATCATTATGCTTCTGATGAAGACGTTGAGAGAACTGTGAGACCGTGGTTGAGGAAACTGATTGTCGATTTATTCCCTGACGGCTTCAGAAAACTTGTTCATCGTTGGCAGAAATGTATCCAACTGGCTAGTGATTAAGTGGAAAAGTGAATATTGGTAATTAAAGATCACATTCTAAGGATTATTTCTGCGTTTGATTTATTAAAATATTCCCATCCACAGCCAGTTAACGAAGGTGGAGGCATTACTTTTCATTCAACCCTCCTATGTTCAAGGTCAAGATGTAACCTAATGTCTGTAATGTGCCTGACCGCTCCTCTTGGACAATTACACGATGTTTAAAGGAGGGACACCCATCCACCATGCTGGTCCTTGGACAGATTATGTTGTAACTGAATGTCTTTCTCCACCTACTCCTCCCACCAACCCCCTCCTGACCTCTCTTTCTAAACCAATAAGAAAATGTAAATAAAGTCCCCCGCCATTCACCACAATTTATTGAAAAGTTTGTAAGACAGAAATGAAGTCTTTTGCCCCTGCTGTCCAGTCTATACATCGAAGAAGCAGTGATAGAAATAAAACAAAAATTCAAAAGTGGTATTAAAATTCAGTGAAAAAGGTTGTCAATAATAAGAATCGTTTATGACATTGCTGTTTTCAGCGAAAGTAAAGAACAATTACAGTAGATGTCGAATTGAATGGTCAGTCTACTTAATACAGAATGGGATGGAGGGTAAACCGAAGAAAGACGAAAGCAATGAGAAGTAGCAGAAATGAGAACTGTGGAGAACTGGTGATGACGAGGTAGATGTAGTTACGGAATTCTGCTACCTATGCAACAAAATAACCCATGATGGTCGGAATAAAGCCGACATAAAAACCAGACTAGCACTGGCAAAAAGGAAATTCCTGGCCAAGAGAAGTCTGTTTGTGTCAAACATAGGCTTTAATTTGAGGAAGAAATTTCTGAGAATGTACTTTTGGAACACAGCTTATGTGGTAGTGAGACATGGACTGTGAGAAAACTGGAAAAGAGGGGAATAGGATCAACTGAGATGTGGTGCTACAGAACAAGGTTGAAAATCAAATGGACTGGTAATATAAGGAACGAGAAGCCTCTCCAGAGATTCGCCAAGAAATGGAATATATGGAAACCACTGACAAAGGAAGGTACAGGATGGTAGGACATCTGTTACGAGATCAGGGACTAAGTTCAATGGTACATGAGGGAGCTGTAGAGGGCACAAACTGCAGATGGAAAAAGAGATTGGAAGACATCCAGAAAATAACTGATGATGTAAGATGCAAGTGCCACTCAGAAAATAAGAGGTTCTCACAAGAGTAAGAATTCGTGGCGGGCCGCATCCAATCTGTCAGAAGACTGATGATTAAGAACAAATACTCTTTCATTTGTATGAATATCGTCGTTCAAGATCTGTACGCTGTAGGAAAGGATCATAAAGCGCCAGCAGAGATCAACCATTACATCTATCTGGAATAAAATTTATAAAGACTCTGTCATACAGCAAAGTAGGTATTGGGCCATCCACCTCACTCAACTTTAATCATTCATTACCATTCAGTATGTTTGTACTAATTATTTTTATTTACACACAAATGTATTCAGATTCAGAATGTTTGTGGCAATTATTTTTATTTATACACCAATGATCTTTTATTTATTTATGCTCTATGTGCTTTTACTTGCGACTTCTTTATTTTTCCCAACAGTGCGATGGACCCCTAATATGGCACTAGCAGATTTCTTGGGCCAGTACATACAGTGGTTCGAAACTACGGTGTCTGTGCTGGCATAGAAGCAACGTCCCACAGCTGGTCAACCTGAATCATTGGATGTGACGTTCGCGTATACTGAGCCACAGCACCAGAATCTGTAGAAGTCGTCCAAGTTACCTTAGCCCAACAAGCTGCAGTTGTGAGTGGCACTACTTATACATCATGATGTAGTACATCAAGATGAAAGTAATGAACAGCTCGTTGGAGAGATATCCAGCCACCCACGCCAGTCTCAATAAGATGAAGCAAGCAGATACCAACTCACAATAGACACACACTGCCGACATCATAGAAGATGCCGACCTTTCCCAGTGGTAAGAAAACTCTCATACACCTAATTGATGAGCACTCTATGTTGTTCCAGCATATGGGTGATAAGATACTAGTTCAGTTGACTGGAACTTGTGCAATCTACATGTAAGGGAGATGCGGACTCTTCCCAGCATCCACATGAACAGATTCCTGAAAGGTTTAATATTCATGGCACCTCGTCATACAGTGGCTGCAGTTAGGATTCAAATGTGAATTTTAAAACTAGGGTGCCCATTGCTAATGTAATTACACATAACTGATTGACCTTCACATAGAATGACACAGATGCTTACATACAGTTGTTAAGGCTATTGAAACAGGAAACTAAATGAAAGGTCTAATAGTCTTCATTATATTTCCTAAATTCAATCAGGGACCCACACAACTGGTTTTACAACGTTTAAATGCGTCTATGGTGTTTACAGAGTGTATCATAATGAATGGCCTAAAAGCATACAGTCGAAAGAACATGATGCTAGAAGCAAAAACGTCTCAGTAAACACAGGGTCGAAAATGCATACCTTAAGAACTACGAGCAACTTTTCATCTTCGATACTGTGCAACAAATTTCTTCTACTGCAAGTTCTTTGCTTTCCACATTTTGGGAAGTGGTAGTAAAGACCAAAATAAGAAAAAATTTCCATCAAACATGTGCTCTAAAACGCATACCTCAAAAGCTACGAGCACTTCATCATTAGAGGAGCTGTTTTTCAAAGTAGCAAAGATGAAAAGAGCTCATAGCTCTTAAGGAATGCATTTTAGAGCACATGTTTACTGGACTTTTTTTCTAGTTTTAGTTTGTACTATCAGTTCCCAAACTATGGGAAGCAGAGGACTTGCAGTAGAGGTGATTACTCACAGTATCCAAGACGAAAAATTACTCATAGCCCTTCTGTTTGACTGTGATGTGGGGCAGGAATTCTTCGTTCGGTCTGCCGCCAGTTGTGTTAGTTCATTTAGCGTTACCCAGGGTGCACCACGTGGAGGCGAACTAACTTTACACCCCTGAACACGCTCTGGTTAGAGAATTTCAAAAAATCATGGCCAATCCTCAGTTACAAATCCATGGAGATACTCACGACATCCAAGGAAACCGACTCCGGTCTAGGCATCCTCCACTAATGATCGCACAGGCTCTGCACCAAACCAACTTTAAAATAAATGACCGATGGAAAGAGGAATGGGAGAGCAGAACAGCAGTAAACTGCCACAGTATGCCATGCATCTTTTGTGAACCAAAATGATTTGATTGCCCTCGCAAAGTTTGATCAACTCTTAATCGCGTCAGAACCAACTGTGGGAGATGCGCCAACTCCTTACACAGATGGGGTAAAATTCCTTCGGCCGCTTGCGACTGTGGCGCTGAGAGACAGACGGTCAAACACATCGTGCAGGAATGCCCACTAAGGGCATACGAGGGTGACCCACAGGATTTCCTAATGGCGACCCAAGAGGCAATCGAGTATTTATTATCTAAGCTGGACGTCTGCTTGTGATTGCTCTTCTGTGAGTGTAAATTTACAATTGGAGGTGTCCTTACGTACAAACTGTTATTTATTGCTCTGTTTATACATACGTGAATTTTTTTTTAAATCGTGTTGTTTCTGTAATTTTTACTGTGATGTTATGAGCCATGCGCTAAATAAATAAATAAATACTCATAGCTCTCAAGGTATGGATTTTCGACCCAATGTTTACTGAGACTTTTTTGCTTCTAGTATCATGTACCTCCAACTGTATTCATTTACGCCATTAATTATCATACACCCTGTATATACTTTTTTATACACTACTGGCCATTAAAATTGCTACACCAAGAAGAAATGCAGATGATAAACGGGTACTCACTGTGTAAGTAGGCTGTTTAGGTTTTTATGTTAGTACGTCACGTAGCGCTCTGTATGAAAATCACTGACTGTTGCCGTGTTTGCCTCTGGTGTTGTTCCATTGTGTCTAACTTTTGATGATTTTGTTCCATTGTGTCTAACTGTTGCTGTGTTTGTCTCTGGTGTTGTTCCATTGTGTCTAACTTTTGAAGCTTTTGTCCCATTTGTTGCATTAATTGTAATAACAATGCACTGGTGTCTGAAACATGTTCCTCAGTGCTATTCGGTAGTGCATTTGCGCCGGTAACATTCACATTTCGACAAGCGGAAAATGTGTCTTGACTTATTTGAGAAAACGGTGAGGACCTAAAACCTGAATTTAAAGTATTTGCAAGATTGTGTCCTGTCATTTCGGATTCCTGAGGCGAGCTGTTGCCGACCGATCGATCGATAATGCTTCCCTGTTCACTAATTGTATCACTGTCTACACCATTATTTGCCAGCCGCTCCGTTTCCCTTTGCATAATTACCAAATTACTACTTTGAATGTCTGTTAATTCATTACACGGTAGTGGTGATAAGCTATAATCGTCGTCACTATCATTTCTCAATTTACTTTCGAGCCTAGTGTTACGTTTTCCACACGCCATAATTATCACGAATTTCACACGATAACAAGAAAAGCACAATTTGAAGAGCAAAAACAACAAAACACATTAGCGTAGCACTGAAAATAATATCTCGTTAATTGCAAGCGCAGCTGCGAAATACTTGGTGCAAATCTACATGCATGCCACAACTGTTTTACTGTACGACAATGAAAAACTACAACTACAATGGAAATTCTCTCTATAATTACGCGCTAGCAATAAACAATAGCTACACTAATTACACAAACTACAAAAAAAAATCAGAAGATTCCCGTGAGGTATCCTCGGTTAAGGGTCGCCATATGAAACGTCCCCTTAGAGAAGTTTATGAATTACTGTGCTGATAAACCCCTTCAGTTATTTGTTTTTTAAACAGCTGAGCACAACTGAACGTACTCAGACATTTCGCTGTTTACTTATTCTGATCAACACTATACTGACACACAATATTTTTAGCACAACGCAATCTGACTTCCAATAATCCCTACAAAAGAATGGCCCTGACTAACAAAAACCTATACCTTTCATGACTCACTTACCTCACAAAAATCTCCGTTACTCGAACTACTGCAAACAGCGAGCGCCAATACTGCCAGCTAAATAAAAGATTCTAACTACTGAAGGCTCTAACTACTGATGGGCATACTTAGCAAATGAAAGATTTTGATAGAGAACAAACAATGTATTTACCATATCAGTTCATGACATCCAGTCTTACAAATTTACTGTCTCTGATGGACACACGTCCAGATCATCCGCTCTCAAAATTCTGCCATCTCTCTCCCCACATCCACCACTGCTGGCGGCTCACCTCCAACTGCGCAACGCTACGCGCTGTTCACATTCAACTGCCCAACACTACAATAGAGAATATTTCAACAATGCCAACCAGACACAGACTGCACACAGCACAGTCAGTGATTTTCATACAGAGCGCTACGTGGCGTTACCGACATAAAAACCTAAACAGCCTACCTACAACTGGACAAATATATTATACTAGAACCGACATGTAATTACATTTTCACTCAATTTGGGTGCATAGATCCTGAGAAATCAGTCCCCAGAATAACCACCTCTGGTCGTAATAACGGCCTTGATACGCCTGGGCATTGAGTCAAACAGAACTTGGATGGCGTGTACAGGTACAGCTGGACATGCAGCTTCCTCAAGATACCACAGTTCATCAGGAGTAGTGACTGGCGTATTGTGACGAGCCAGTTGCTCGGCCACCATTGACGAGAAGTTTTCAATTGGTGAGAGATCTGGAGAATGTGCTGGCCAGGGCAGCAGTCGAACATTTTCTGTATCCAGAAAGGCCCGTACAGGACCTGCAAAATGCGGTCGTGCATTATCCTGCAGAAATGTAGGGTTTCGTAGGGATCGAATGAAAGGTAGAGTCACGGGTCGTAACACATCTGAAATGTAACGTCCACTGTTCAAAGTGCTGTCAATGCGAACAAGAGGTGGCCGAGACACGTAACCAATGACACAGCATACCATCACGCCGGGTAATACGCCAGAATGGCGATGACGAATACAGGCTTCTAATGTGCGTTCGACGCGATGTCGCCAAACACGGATGCGAACATCATGATGCTGTAAACAGAACCTGGATTCATCCGAAAAAATGACGTTTTGCCATTAGTGCACCCAGATTCGTCATTGAGTACACCATCTCAGGTGCTCCTGTCTGTGATGCAGCGTCAAGGGTAACAGTAGCGATGGTCTCCGAGCTGAAAGTCCATGCTGCTTCAAACGTCTTCGAACTGTTCGTGCAGACAGTTGTTGTCTTGCAGACGTCCCCATCTATTGACTCAGGGATCGAGACGTGGCTGCACGAACCGTTAAAGCCATGCGGATAAGATGCCTATTATCTCGACTTAGAGTGATAGGAGGCCTTTGGGATCCAGCACAGCGCTCTGTATTACCCTCCTGAACCCACCAATTCCATATTCTGCTAACAGTCATTGGATCTCGACCAACACGAGCAGCAATGTCACGATACGATAAACCGCAATCGTGATAGTCTACAATCCGACCCTTACCAAAGTCGGAAACGTGTTGATACGCATTTCTCCTCCTTACACGAGGCATCACAACAACGTTTCACCAGGCAACACCGGTCAACTGCTGTTTGTGTATGAGAAATTGATTGGAAACATTCCTCATGTCAGCACGTTGTAGGTATCGCCACCGGCGCCAACCTTTTGTGAATGCTCGGAAAAGCTAATCATTTGCATATCACAGCATCTTCTTCCTGTCGGTTAAAATTCGTATCTGTAGCACGTCGTCTTCATGGTGTAGCAATTTTAATGGCCATTAGTGTAGATTGTGCATGACCTCGCAGGCCCACGTGAAGTTATTCACGGCGTTGTTGAGTTGGGTTGAAATTCCACAAACAGTGAGCAGTGTTGCTAAAGTAGTGTACGTCGTCTAAGAAACTTTCTTTGATATTATGGAAACATGTAAGTTCCTATAACTTGATGTTGACGAGAGCGCAAGCTTGCGCTGTTCGAGGAAGACAGAGGTTAGCTAAACGAACCGAAATGGCGGAAGAATTCATGATCTTGACAGGACAGAGATTGATGTAGAACAAAAGGTATCGAGTACAGGTCACGAAACGGAACTTAGTGATAGTGCAGAGGGAATGGTAGCAGTTTCACGATTGGTACCACAGTCTGAGAATGCAAAACAAAAAAAAAACAAAAAAAAAAGAATGACGGAGCTAGTGGGTAAGAAATAGAGGACAAGCTACTTCGGTACGTTGAACAGAATATAGTAATTTTGAACCAAATGTTCAGGTTCCAACAGAGAGAATGTCTGTAGCGGCGTTCACACTTTGCACGGAATTCAGTGAAACGCAGTGTGAAAGACACGAACGGAAAAATTTTCATCGAATACTGACAGGCGACTATGGCGAAGAGTCAGATAGTGTGTTCGCATTATTGAATGACCCTACTATGGTCGTAAATCAACCGAGTGAAACAACAAATGCTAACCTAGAAGACTTGAAAACAGAAACAATGCAGGATTAGCAGATTTGAGATTTGAAACAAATACAGGGTTAAAGAATTTAAAACTTGAAACAAATTCAGAGTTAACGAATTTAAAGAAAGCAACGGATTCGGGATTAGAAGACTTGTAAACTGAAACGGCAAATCTAAAGGCCGAAACGGCAAAGCTAAAAACAGAGACAAATGCTGCTTTGTCTCCAATTTGAAACTTACTCTGGGTTCGAGAAAGACCGCGAAGATCAGTAAAAATTACGGACAGAAGTAACTGAACAGTTTACTGAAATCCGGAGAGAGGCGAGAGACTCACGCGAGCTGGTACAAGCGTTAATGGCTGACCAGAAGAAGATGCAAACTGACGTTGAACGGCGCAGGATTCAGTGTCTAACGCTAATCAAAGAGTGGATAAGTTAGCACGTAAGACGTCTGGTAAGGCGCAACAAATTGTGGAAGGGCTCAATGTCAGAAAACGTGTCACGCGAGCCGCATTAAAAAGATTTGACATACGCATTGAAAACATAGTCACGAAAAATCAGAAACAGTTTGAATACCTTCGCACAGAATTGAAACAGCGTATCGAGAATCGTACAGAAAGTAGTAGCGAGACATCGGAATTGGTATTATCATCCGACGTAGTAATAGACCGTAACCCAGAAAGGAAAAAGTCAGTTTTGCAATTCTCAATAGAAGTAGCGGGAACACAAAAGCGTCATGAAATTCCAGGCGTTTATTCACAAGAGGTTGCGTCGATAATTACCAAAGCGAAACAAAACCAAATAGGAAAGTAACAGTTAACACAGGGGAGCGCAGTAGGTGATGTGCGTTCACACCGGATATGGGAGCGAGAAACGGTGGACGCGCATTCCAGCAGAGCGGCAGCCGACCCACCGAAAGTACTTGGGTGACACGAGAGCGGGGCAAATTGCGGCGACACATGTACCAGTTCCACAATTGCCGAATCACAGCACAACAGGTTCCAGACCGCAAGCTAATGTGAATCTAATAGAATGGCAAAACACGGAACCAGTAAATGGGAAATGTAAAATAATCTTTCAATCCGATACACGAGGAACGGTACGATGTAGACAACTGCAGACCACTGCGTAGATACGATGCTAAATGAGACATAAATATGTCAGCTCAAGGCCCAAATGTAGTAGAACGAGTACAAGAGAATATGATACAATTGAAAGAAACAGGTAGTGTAGTGAAAACACAAACGGCGTATGGCGGAAGAGAAAAATTTGACAATGATCACTTTTTGACAGTCATAAAATTCCAACATTACTAAGAAAGCGTGAACGGCTTACATCCAAGCACGTTCATAAATAAATTTCAGGTCGGTTTATCAGGACACTGCCCACTTAGCCATCAACTTGACTTCATTTGTGCGCATATGGACGGAGCAATAGCGGAAACCATGCAAAGAGTAGCGGTGAACTGTCATTCGTACGAACAATTTAAAACTGCATTCTTGGAGCGGCACTGGTCGACAGAAACAAAATAAAATAAATTATGAGTTGTTGCAGAAAGAGTCGTTCGAAAATTTGGAGAACAGAAACCCGTTAGATCCTTCGAAGATATGACAAAGAAAAATCAGTGTTTAGATAATCCATACAGTTATGGGGAACTGAAACGGATGTGCACAATGAAGTTACCGTTACATCATCAGGAGTCATTGGTGGGTAGGTCAGGATATAACATACAAGCATATAAGGGAATGTTGAGAGAACTTGAATTCATCTTCAGTGAAGATGACGCAAGAGAACAACGTAAAAGCAGAGGAAACAATAGTAGGGGGAATAACAGCGACCGATCAGTTTTTAATAACAACTCCAATGGTAATAATAACGGAAGAAAAGGTAATGGTTTTGTAAGGAGTGGTAGTCGCCCATGGGAGAACAATATGATTTTAGTAACGCACAGAGGGCAAATAACAATTATGGTTTCTGGGTATCGAGGAATTATAATGAGGGATTTGGTCCTAGAAACTACGGTGGTAACTATGATCCGAGAAACAATCCTCGTGCAATCGAAGGCGGAAGGTTTAGAGGTTTTCAGCAGCAAAATCCGGATTATTCAGCTGGAAGTGGAATGGCCAGAGCGCAGGAAGGTTGGGAAAGTCAATTTTCAGCGCGACAAAACATGCGAAATGAACCGATAGAGCCGGCCGCGGTTCTAGGCGCTACAGTCCGGAACCGCGGGACTGCTACGGTCGCAGGTTCGAATCCTGCCGGGGGCATGGATGTGTGTGATGTCTTTAGGTTAGGTAGGTTTAAGTAGTTCTAAGTTCTAGGGGACTGATGACCTAAGATGTTAAGTCCCATAGTGCTCAACGCCATTTTGAACCGATAGAAGAAGTATAGGTGAGGCCACCAAACAAAGGTAAAAGACAAAATGGACGAGATGAGCGGTACGAAGACCTGTGACAAGTAATTCGATCGAACAATGAAGTTAACTGTGTAGTAAAACATGTAAATTGACTTAGTCTTGATAAGCCATATTTTGATGCATGTTTAAGGAGAGATCGAATACAGTCACCAGCATGCTGTGATTCAAATGACTGCGAATCGACCGACGATGATGATGAGGAACAGGAGTCAGAAACGGTGAAAACAGACAATAGTACAAAAACTGATGATGATTACCATACTGTAGAAGATGTAGCGCGTTTATACAAAACGGAGAAAGTAATATTATGCCACGAGGATAAAGCACCACTGATAACACCAATAGTGATACCTAGTCACATGTGAGGTCCCACCGGTAACTAATGTAAAACATAGGCATTTTGTAACTTAGCACCAAGCAAGGGGAAGGTTACAGCGTTGAAAGTAAAATTCCTTTCTATACACAAAAGTTAGACAAAAGAAAAAAGAGTCCACACGAGAATTTAGTGGTGTTGAATGTCCAGAAATCAGAGTATAGGAAAGAGAGCAAAACACACACTCATAAAACTTTCAACTTGTAATTATCTCGATTAATTAAATAAAATAAATTTCGTATGAAGGTAAGAAAATAATGATGATGGAAAGACAGGAAAGTAACAACTAATGTAACTCTTCTGCAAAACGAAATGTGTTCTGGGGAAAGAATTGAACGTATGAAGAGAAACAGAGATCAGCATGTGGATAGTTTAACGAAATAGTACTAGATTCCCTCTTAAGGGAGTAGTGTAAAGGAGAAGCAAGTTGATTTTTGTAGAAGAAAAGAAGTGAAGAAGTAGGTAGGAAATAGGTGATTAAGGGGGAAGGAGGTAGGCATTTTAATTTTTGTTCCGTTGAGGACGGTGAACAAATGATTAAAGAGATATTTTGGGGAAAATGTGAAGCGAATAGGATTTGTGGAAGACACCACAATCTGATATTGAAATAGAAGCATGATCTAACATTATGCGTGGTGTCTGTTTGTTCTATATCGTGTCTCCCTACCACTTTCACGCAACGATGCTCTGAGCGTGTTTTTTAGGGAATTGACTAGTTTGAACCTGGGACCTGTTGCTGGTAAGGAGACGCCAGACCACACATGACATGTAGAGTTCAGAAGAGTTCAGTGAGACTAGCGATGATATAATCAAATACTTAATGATTTCAGCGTCAGCTCCACTGCACTCCCTGTAAAAGAATCTTAATACTAACTAAATTTAGTGGAAGGGGTTCAAGGCTTTTCTATTTTTAGTTAGCTGGTAAAATAACGTCGAAAAAGCAGTTAAGTTTACCATTGGAAATTTTATTGTACTTACAAAACATTGTTTATAAATTGCACTATTGATAAAAGGAAATGTTTTAATACAGGATGATAAAAACCAATTGCGTTCAACAAAAATGTGAAATAATATTCCCTGAGTGGGTTTTCGAGTTCTACAATGTATCGAAGGATTACCTATGCCATATCACATCTATTGTTGTTGTTGTTGTGGTCTTCAGTCCTGAGACTGGTTTGATGCAGCTCTCCATGCTACTCTATCCTGTGCAAGCTTTTTCATCTCCCAGTACCTACTGCAACCTACATCCTTCTGAATCTGCTTAGTGTATTCATCTCTTGGTCTCCCTCTACGATTTTTACCCTCCACGCTGCCCTCCAATACTAAATTGGTGATCCCTTGATGCCTCAGAACATGTCCTACCAACCGATCCCTTCTTCTGGTCAAGTTGTGCCACAAACTTCTCTTCTCCCCAATCCTATTCAATACTTCCTCATTAGTTATGTGATCTACCCATCTAATCTTCAGCATTCTTCTGTAGCACCACATTTCGAAAGCTTCTATTCTCTTCTTGTCCAAACTATTTATCGTCCATGTTTCACTTCCATACATGGCTACACTCCATACGAATACTTTCAGAAATGACTTCCTGACACTTAAATCAATACTGGATGTTAACAAATTTCTCTTCTTCAGAAACGCTTTCCTTGCCATTGCCAGCCTACATTTTATATCCTCTCCACTTCGACCATTATCAGTTATTTTGCTCCCCAAATAGCAAAACTCCTTTACTACTTTAAGTGCCTCATTTCCTAATCTAATTCCCTCAGCATCACCCGACTCAATTAGGCTACATTCCATTATCCTTGTTTTGCTTTTGTTGATGTTCATCTTATATCCTCCTTTCAAGACACTGTTCATTCCATTCAACTGCTCTTCCAAGTCCCTTGCTGTCTCGGACAGAATCACAATGTCATCGGCGAACCTCAAAGTTTTTATTTCTTCTCCATGAATTTTAATACCTACTCCGAATTTTTCTTTTGTTTCCTTTACTGCTTGCTCAATATACAGATTGAACAACATCGGGGAGAGGCTACAACCCTGTCTTACTCCCTTCCCAACCACTGCTTCCCTTTCATGTCCCTCGACTCTTATAACTGCCATCTGGTTTCTGTACAAATTGTAAATAGCCTTTCGCTCCCTGTATTTTACCCCTGCCACCTTTAGAATTTGAAAGAGAGTATTCCAGTCAACATTGTCAAAAGCTTTCTCTAAGTCTACAAATGCTAGAAACGTAGGTTTGCCTTTCCTTAATCTTTCTTCTAAGATAAGTCGTAAGGTCAGTATTGCCTCACGTGTTCCAGTGTTTCTACGGAATCCAAACTGATCTTCCCCGAGGTTGGCTTCTACTAGTTTTTCCATTCGTCTGTAAAGAATTCGTGTTAGTATTTTGCAGCTGTCACATCTATTATCTAGGTTTAAATTAAGTTTCACAAGAGAGAAAACTATCAAAATGGTCTACAGTGACCCTCAATTATCTTTAATTACTTATCTAACTTGTTTTAATTTACAGTGGCTGATGTGGCTTCTCAATAACTAAATAACAGAAAAATCATTCCGTTTCAGATTTTTACTTCAAGTGGCAAATGTGAACACCATGAGCTTTAATTGACGATCGACACTGGTATTACGCCAATAGGGGGTGTAACAGATGAGACTTCTGCAGTTCTGAGTGAAGCTTTATGCGCTGTTATGCGGCATCTCGTGCGTTCATTACCTTGTCGGTGTACGTTTGGGGGCAGCGGACAGCACAGCTCCACTCACCTCACCGTCTCGGAAGCAACAACTCTCCTAACTTCTCCTTACTACAATTTACCGAAGTTGGTTCAAATGGCTCAGAGCACTATGGGTTTTAACATCTATGGTCATCAGTCCCCTAGAACTTAGAACTACTTAAACCGAACTAACCTAAGGACAGCACACAACACCCAGCCATCACGAGGCAGAGAAAATCCCTGACCCCGCCGGGAATCGAACCCGGGAACCCGGGCGTGGGAAGTTGGTTTAGAAAAACTATCTGGCTGTGTTCTCATCTGACCAATCAGGGTCTCAATGTTAACCTTAAGCTCTGCCTACAAAAATTCTGTCCATCCAATGAGAAATGTTATACTTTTCGTGGTGAGGCAATGTTGTTAAAGTTTGCGACGTAACAGAGACGCGAAAAAGTCTCACGCTAAAACTTGCGGCTGGGGTAGCCCTTTTTTTGTTTTCGTAAGATCTATACTGTTCTTCTGGAGGGCTCTAGCTTTTAACATGGGCTGGGGGCTGGTCCTAGCGGTTAGCTGGCGACGTGGGTGTCCGTCCCTTATCGTAGGGCCTTTCAGCTTAACACGGTTCTGCTCTCGGCTTCTGTTCTCGTTTCTCCACTCGGAACTGCGTCTGTCTCACGGTGGGAAGGTATGACATGCATTTAGGCATTCTTGTGTTAGTCTGTGGTATTCCATTTGCTCACTCGTTACTCGTATTGCTTTGGTTAATTTAATGTCACGATTTATTCGGAGCTATGTGACATACTACTGGATTTGCTTATCATGTCAGGGTTTTCATGGAAGGTGTTGGATTTGCCTGACACCTTGCAATGAGAGAAAGAAGAATAAGAAGTCGTTATGAGGTAACTATTAGGAAAGAGAATTGAAATATTGAAGATAAGCAAGAAGCTTGTTATTTCATGGCAGGAGGGTAGAACAGTAGGAGCTTAAGTTCACCCAGAAAAGATTTCTATATTGAAGAGTACAATGATGGAAGATAGGAATGTAAAAGTTTGCTATCGAAAAAATAGGAGGAAGGGACAAGTACGAAGTTAGAAACAATACAACAGATCAATAGAGACGGTTTTTGAAGGTCAATAACAAAAAAAAAAAGTAAAAACTGCGTTTTGATGTTCTGTTACAGCTAAGGACAAAAAGAAGAGATTACAGAGAAAAAGACGCTGGAGTCGGAGTCAAGGTGTGAAGTTTTCAAAATAACGTAATATTCCTGTAGTTAGAAAAAAAGAGTTACTAACATACTAACCGTCATCACCATCAATCTCACTCTCACTATCCGTCGTGATGAAGATGAGGAAACCATGACCTTTATCTTATAGTAGAAGTAAGTTAAATAAAAAAAAAGGGTAAGCTAATTTTTGATAGAGTTTATGATAATTTTTGTAAAGTCATATTGAACAGTCGTTTAATGTTTGTAAAGTTGATAGTGTAAAGTTGATGGCGTAATCTAAGGGTGTAAGGAAAGTAAGGTTGTCCAATGTTGCAGATGAAATCTGCAGCCAAGGTGCATCACCATTGCGGCCAGATCGACGACGAGACTGAGGAGTGCGGCTAGGCGTGAGAGGAAGGAACACCGAGTGGGAGTGCCCGGTACGTCAGCCTACGAGATAACGAAAGAACAGGCCCTGGTGGAAACGACGTTCCTAGAGGATAACTCCTCTGTGGAAAACTTTGGAGAGATACAACGCAGCCTGAATGCAAGCAACTTGTGCTCTGAAATGAGCTTTATTTCTGAGAAAGCCACACAAAAGCTTACCAACAATGGTTTTTGCGAAAGCGTTCGTCACTTGGCGCTTCTATCGCAAACTATTCAAAGCTGTATATGAAGGAATGAAGAATGTTCACCAAACCGGAACGGAGGTGGACATATTACGGCGAGGACGAGGGGAAGCTTAGATTCACCACAGGAAGAAGAAGAAACGCGTTTCTGTAATTGAATGTGCATAACAGCGGAAACTGTCATCAGACCATACGAAATTCAACATCTGCGTGACAATCCCTGACAACACATAGTACGGAGCAGGTAAACGATGGGAGGTTGTTCAACTTATCTAGATTAACAACCGAATACAATGAAGAATAGACAACAACTGTGAAGAAAACGCCATAAGATCAGAGAAAAGGTAACGATGTTAAATAGGTCTTTAATCCTAACTCCCGGTCCAGAGAAGAACGAAGACACAAGTAAGAAGACAGCAAGAAGCACCAAGAACAGAAGACACAACGCAGAAGATTTGGAAGAAAGAAGAGCCTGGACGAGAAGAGATCAAGAAACCTTTTCAAATACTTTTCTATAAATGACCATTATTACATTTAACTGCCAACGACAATCTAATTTTACTGTTCTAACAGTATAAATATTCGATGTTCTTTATGGCAGCTTGCAACGCTTTTAGATGGCATACCAGAAAGGTGGAAGAGAACAACTCCAACAGCAACAACAGCTTTCATATTATTGTGCTTAAGATTAATGTAAAGAAACTTCCAATTAAACTTCCATAATATTGTGCTTAGGATTAATGTTCTTTCAGAGAGTTAATATCTAACGTTGTTGTGTACAAAATTATTTCCCTTTCTGATGTTGGCAAGATGCGTTATCCATTGCGCTGTTTTTATGTGGACGAGTTGAAAACTATGTGAAAAGCTGTAATTTGGTGAGAAACAGTGCGACATTAAACTTGTCATTTCACTTTACACAGTTGTCCCCAATTCTAGAATAAGCAAAAACAACCCACAAAAATGTAGTGAATGCATGGGTTGACAAGACTGAAAATATTTTAGATGTATGAAGAGAAAATCCTATGTAATTTTTATCTGGGACTATATAAGTTTCAGGCATTTCCAGTTTAGTTTAGTACACAACAGTGTGACTACAAAATGTAAAGTCGTCTAGACGTCGAAGGCTATTTGTTCGAAAATTACGACAGACGGAGCATTCTCTCTCGGTGATAAAAGGTATTAAAGAGATCTCACACATGATGAATAGAGGCAGAAGAGGAGGAGATGAAGAAGATAAAGCAATAAATTCTTAAGAACTTCAAAACCTTCACAAGTATCTACCAAAAGACATTCAAATGTATGTTGAAATATTACGTATGATCAACACACATAGCCAGTACTACTCCCTAAATGGAACGATAAAAAAACTAATCGGTAGGAAGTAAGGGAATGTTATCAGATCTGCATCAGTTATGTTGCATAGCGCTGTTGAAGGTACCGACATTCTGATTAATTGACTGAACAACTGTCCTCTGCAGTGCATATATTATAATGACCCCAGTTATATAATACAAAGGGT
Source organism: Schistocerca piceifrons (assembly GCF_021461385.2). NCBI lineage: Eukaryota > Metazoa > Arthropoda > Insecta > Orthoptera > Acrididae > Schistocerca > Schistocerca piceifrons. The sequence goes on along the minus strand of NC_060141.1, from coordinate 111,155,911 downwards.
ATGGTTATTCGTAGCAACAAATGCTACATGCAGTACAGCTGACGTGAATGAAACTACTTCTGTACCAATAGTTTTGGAGATTTGAGAAATTCTTACTATTGAATAATAACGGAGAGGATAGTGCAAGAACTCCACAAAACACCACACAAAATTTCTTGCCTAGCTGTGTGATAATACGAGATTTGGATGATTTGTGGTTGGCAGATCTCTTCGTATATAACAAAATTCCTTACCAAATAAAGATTTGAGATATATTTTAATGGTTATTCATATGTATTCCAAATTTTCCTGGATCCTAACTGTGAAGGAAGAGGCTAGTTAGGAAGTTGCATAGGTGTTTAAATTATTGCTGGAGATTGGAATGAATTGTTCCTCAGATAGAGCATGTAAGCCAATTTTACAATAGGTATTTACAGACAGTGGTAGAGCCGTACTGAATACACTACCACTTAACATTTTCCCAGTGGGGTACTAGTACTTTGGAATTCTGATCACAATGTTTAAGTGTCACATGTGGATACACTTCAATATTCGAGGACCATGCTAATGGCTAGGAATTCTCCCATGAATAACTGAGCAGTGTAACAAAACTAAAGATCTTACAATAGAAATGAGTTAAATTAATGCACGTGATAAACAAAAATGTGGTATACAGTCGTACAAAGAAGGTCGATCCATTCAAGTACAAATTCATTGGTGGTGCCAAAATAAAAGACTGCATGTTAGAAACCTTATCCACTTAACTGGCCCATGTGCCAAAGCATAACAAAAAACCAAAGCATTTACATCTTGAACAGAAGCTTACAGAAAAGCTCAGAACCGGACATGTCTCTCATGGAGCATATCATAAGATGTCAAGAGAACAAGGATTTAGTTAAATGGCTTGACTTTCCTGTCACTGCACAACAGTTGGGTGAAAGTTTGTCATTTAGTACATAAGGTGATGCACAGACCACAAAGAATGCAGTAGCATAACATGAATACTACAAAGCACATCAGAGGTGTTGGTGGTATTCTCGGCAAGCTGACTGTAGAGTTTCACATCCCTAGATGCAATTACTGTGGACCCGCAACAAAGCTGAGAAAGTGTCTATCTCTTGGTGACAAGGAAAGTAGAACTCCAGGTGACACCTGCAAAGAACATGATTTAGCATACGCTACAAACAAAGGATTGGCAGAACATCATGTTGCATTTTGAATTTTACCTGTTGAAGCCAAGCAGTTATGTAAAGAAGAGATGTAGGTATAGGGCAACATGTTGAAGCAATCACAATTCATAATCCAATTCATGTCAAACGTAAATTGGATTGTGAGGTACATCATTGACAACACTAAAGAATCAGAAGAGAAAACTTGACAACTTTATCAAAAATTGTCTCCTATCAGGGTGTCAGCAGCTAAAAGTGCCTCAAAACAGAAAGAAGAAGCCAGTTTAAATGCCTAAGGTTCTGCAAATACCTAATATATCTAATAGTGTTACCCAATTTCTAATTTCTGTGCCAGCTGGACTATCAGCTATTGATTGTTTATCAGAAGGCCATAACCTGAAGCCATAACCTGAACAGGGAAGAATGCACATAGTACAATGGAACAACTGTAGGAGGTGGAAAGGCATATTAGGCTCATAGAAAATGTCACTACCAGGATACTATCATATTCAAAACCATTCAAGACTGGGATTGAGCTGTTAATAAAAAAACTTCCTAGCCATATTACCCACAGACCTCATACAAATACATATACACCTAAATCCATTAAAACATTCAACAGGCCAAGATTTTGTAGAGTTTGAATGTCAAACATGATGCCAAAGACCATTTGGAAATTCGAAGAATGTTGGACTGTGTGTTTAGATGTTGCAGGAGGAACTCTATCCCTCTGTATTCAACATTTTAAAAATTGAACAGAATAACATCTACTACTTTTTCTCATACAGCAGTTTACACACACCTGTAAGTTTAAGCCACCACTTCACCAAAAAACTTGTGTTCTATAGTGTTTGACGCTACTGGGACACAGATTCATATCCCTGTCGACATTTCTGCTTAATGTTCCTCATAACTACAGCATTAAAACTAGCAGCATGCACATTAGTTGTCACTTGATGTTTAGATGTGATGTTCCATATTTTATGCAAATTACTTTATGTCAACAGATCCCAGCAATATGGAACGAGATAAGGCACTGGTCGGTGGGTAAAACATCAACAGCATTCTTAATATGACTCAGACAAACAAAGAGCTACATCCAGGAAGTCCAAAAATTGGGGAAATACCCTCTAGCTCATACGCTACTGGCATTTTTAGCACAGCTAGAAAACAGACTGTAAATGGTTTAAGTTATTTGCAAATATTGAAATGTTTAAAATTGAGATAAGAATGATGAAACAGGGAGAGGCCTTAATGAAGGAGAGGGTTCGTCAGGTCTATTACTGTGTTTCTCAAAAAATCATGTTTTGTTGTAGGGTACTGATTAAATTTATGAGCCAAAATAACCAGTGGATCTACTACCAGTTTATATTATTCATATAGAGCGTGATTTCGCAACCAGTTCATATCTCATCGACAGCTTAATACAGTCTGCGGATTTTTCCCTACAGTGAGGGATGGAAACATTAATGATCCATATCTGTGTGTGAATATTTACGCATTATATTTTAATACACACCATATGTTGTGGTTTTATAGAATTATCATGGGTTAACCAGATCACTCGTGTAGATACCGTTGGCTCCCATCACTTCACTCACATTATAGACTTTTGAATGCGTATATAGTATTCGTAATTCACTTAAGAGTATTATGAGACTTAAGCAGGCATAAAATATTTATGAAATGTTATTGTTTGTAGGAGACTTGGATAATATTATAGAAATATGTTGTAGGGATGAAATGATCAACAACATTTCCCAACTGCAACCCATAGCAAAAAGCTATTGTATTGATACTAGGATTTGGATACGATACCTTTCCTTATCATTAGTTCACCTAGATGCAGGAAAGAGAGCCTGATGAGGCACTCAGCCATGTACTCTACCTCAACACATACTCCTCTGTCTCTGAACCATTAAAAGGAGTGGTTCAGCTTTATCTCTCTTTCAGATGAAATTGCTGCTGAACAAGCCTTTTTTAAGGTGGATAATGTAGATATGGATGGATTTTGCTTTGTGTTGTTGTTTTTGGCTTTCGAGAGAATTGTAGTATTCTTCTCGAGAAAATGACAATATGCTGAAAAATAATTACTCCTAAATTCAACGTTAATAGTCTTAAAGGTTTTTAAGTAAAAGATGCTTTATTAACATTCTGCATATTTATTCTTCATGTCCACATATTAATTTCGTGATATAATCACCCTAGTGATGAACACTGGCGATGAACGCATATCTTCCATTGAGAGAGTATTTTATTGATATCGTCATTGCAGACTTTCTAACTTTGTTAATGGAACCACAACCTGTTCTCTGCTTGCACCATTTCATCACTGTCAAAGCGAAGAGTTCGGAGGTGTACCTTAAGTACAGGAAACAGATGAAAACTATGTGGGACCAAGTCGTGAGTTATGGAAGATGATCGATGACAGTGAGCTGAAAGCATCATGTTTTCGCAAATGTGTGGTCTGGCACAGCCATACTGAAGGGAAGGGTGTTCCATGTGTGGACAAATCCTTCGTACTCGAAACACAATGACAGCAGTGGTGGAAGGCTGCAAATATCTAGACGTGAAGAATAAAGATGTGGAATGTAGATAGCTTTTGCTTTACTTAAAAAAACCTTAAGAATTTTTTCAAATTAAAAATTCATTGGCATTACTTTTTATCATGTCTTTGTATGACACTATACACCAAACATCTAATGCCTGTGACCATTATGACTTTAGTGGCGTCACATACCCCATCAAGCTCCAGGACATATCTAAACTTTAAACGAAGAGGAAGATGAAAGCTAGTGAGAAGAAGAAGAGGAGGGGGAGGAGGAGGAGGAGGAGGAGGGGGAGTACAATGTGCAGAATACGAACAACGTAAAGCTACAGTCATCTGACTCTTCTACTTTTCTGAACTAGTCAGTCAGCATCTCAGACACATAGATCCGTATTAATTCTCCGAGTTTCAGAATGTACATTACGTCTGGATCAGAAATATGCCAATTTCCCACCCCTCCCCCCCCCCAACCAGCTGAAAAAAATTACGTAAATGACATTTTTGTCACAGACGTCTCTACTCATTTACCGCAAGCTACTATATTTCTCCAACTAGAATCCTGTATGTGTGAAAATACCTAGACAAACAAGCTATTAAAATTTAACATTCGCCAACTGGTAGGTGTTCTGCACCTTCGTAGCTTTCACAAATTTCAAATGCCCCCTAGCTCATGTGACGGTCTGAGCAGGGGACACCACCGCCTCACACAGTATCTTCACAGAATGACATGTACCATACGTGGAAACTTACCAAGTTTTATGCTCATTTGACGATTTCAATTCATATGTGGATGATAATCCTACCAAATGTTTTCCCTCTGAGCTCCAACAACTTGCCAGGCATGTGTATGTTATTTATCAAACCAACACCTCCATGACCAAAATTCAAGAGAATGCACACTTGTATGAGAATACAGTTGATGGTCATATTTGTGGGCTGCCATTGGATAGAAAATCTGAAACTCCACATAGAGTCCAATGTCATCTAATGGGAAGTTTCACAGCACAGCATATGGTGGGTGCAATTTCGAGAACATACTGCCGTGACACATACACATTTTTTTCGACAATCTGAGCAGGAATGATACTCGCTTTATCATTGAACAGCAGAGTGATGAGGCTTGAGAAATTGTAAGGGCAGCATCGTGACTGTGATTATCGAAATATATATTTCTTTCTCAGAATGAATTTGATTGAGAAAAGGCTCTTCCTTCTGGACTCGCTTCGATTTATGCATGCATCGCTTCAGAAAATTGCTGAAACAATGTGTGAGGAGGACAAAGACATCCCAGAAATGCAAAGTTTCACTGTGTGACGAAGAATGGGGTATTCTCATATGAACACCTGGATTCGATGGAAAAAATCGACCAAACCATGTGGCCCAGTACAGCAGTTGCGAGTAATGCCATAACGGATGTGGAGTGTGGGCATGTGGTGAAAGTTGTGCAGGAATTCAAAATCCCCGACGTAGGGGGATACGCAAATGGACACAGACTTATGCATGGGTATTATTTTAGAAATTATGGAGTGTAAGTATGGATATACACATGCTCAATCCTGGCTTCTTAGAAGGCAAGAACTTTCGTAGAACGTGATGTTAAAAAGGATACATGTCAGCATCATTCTCGTCTCGAGCAAAAAGGGAAGATGAGTATTGGCAGATCAGGAGTTCAGGAAGGCTGTGAGGGACACACGTGTATTCAGGGGATTCTTTTATGACACTGATCATTATTTAATCTGCAGTGAAATTGGGATTGTGAGGCCGAAAGTGCAGAAGGTCATGTCCATATGTAGGAGGATAAGAGTGGAGAAACTTCAAGATAAGAAAAACAGGCACAAGTACATAACAGCGATCTCAGAAAGGTACCAGTTAGTTGAATGTAGTCAATTACAGTCATTGGAAGAGGAATGCACAAGGTACAGGGACACAGTACTAGAAGTGGCTAAAGAATGTCTTGGAACAGTGGTGTGTAAAAGTAGGATGAAGCAAACAGCTTGGTGGAATGATACAGTCAAGGCAGCCTGTAAAAGCAAAAAGAAGGCGTATCAAAAATGGCTACATACCAGAACCGAGGTAGACAGAGAAAGTTATGTTGAAGAAAGAAACAAAGCCAAACATATAATTGCAGCATCCAAGAAGAAATCGTGGGAAGACTTTGGAAACAGATTGGAGACTATGGGTCAAGCTGCTGGAAAACCATTCGCGAGTGTAATTAGCAGTCTTCGAAAGGGAGGTAAGAAGGAGATGACCAGTATTTTGGACAGGTCAGGAAAACTGCTGGTTAATCCTGTGGATGCCTTGGGCAGATGGAGGGAATATTTAGGAGAGTTGCTCAATGTAGGTGAAAATGCGATCAGTAATGTTTCAGATTTCGAGGTAGAATGGGATAGGAATGATGATGGAAATAGGATCACATTTGAGGAAGTGGAAAAAATGGTCACTAGATTGCAGTGCAATAAAGTGGCTGGGGTGGATGAAATTAAGTCGGAACTCATCAAATACAGGTCTTAAATGGCTACACAGGATAACTGAAATGGCCTGGGAGTCGGGACAGGTTCCATCAGACTGGACAAAAGCAGTAATCACACCAATCTTTAAACATGGAAACAGAAAAGATTGTAACAACTACAGAGGTATCTCTTTGATCAGCGTTGTGGGTAAAATCTTCTCAGGTATTGTTGAAAGGAAAGTGCGAGTATTAGTTGAGGACCAATTGGATGAAAATCAGTGTGGGTTTAGGCCTCTTAGAGGTTGTCAGGACCAGATCTTTAGCTTACGGCAAATAATGGAGAAGTGTTATGAGTGGAACAGGGAATTGTATCTATGCTTTATAGATCTAGAAAAGGCATATGACCGGGTTCCTAGGAGGAAGTTATTGTCTGTTCTACAAGATTATGGAATAGGAGGCAAACTTTTGCAAGCAATTAAAGGTCTTTACATGGATAGTCAGGCAGTAGTTAGAGTTGACGGTAAATTGAGTTCATGGTTCAGAGTAGTTTCAGGGGTAAGACAAGGCTGCAACCTGTCTCCACTGTTGTTCATATTATTTATGGATCATATGTTGAAAACAATAGACTGGCTGGGTGAGATTAAGATATGTGAATACAAAATAAGCAGTCTTCCATATGCAGATGACTTAGTTGTGATGGCAGATTCGATTGAAAGTTTGCAAAGTAATATTTCATAGCTAGATCAGAAATGTAAGGACTACGGTATGAAGATTAGCATCTCCAAAACGAATGTAATGTCAGTGGGAAAGAAATATAAACGGATTGAGTGCCAAATAGGAGGAACAAAGTTAGAACAGGTGGACGGTTTCAAGTACTTCGGATGCATATTCTCACAGGATGGCAACATAGTGATAGAACTGGAAGCGAGGTGTAGCAAAGCTAATGCAATGAGCGCTCAGCTACGATCTAGTCTCTTCTGCAAGAAGGAAGTCAGTACTAAGACTAAGTTATCTGTGCACCGTTCAATCTTTCGACCAACATTGTTGTATGGGAGCGAAAGCTGGGTGGATTCAGGTTACCTTATCAACAAGGTTGAGGTTACGGATATGAAAGTAGCTAGGATGATTGCAGGTACTAGTAGATGGGAACAATGGCAGGAGGGTGTCCACAATGAGGAAATCAAAGAAAAACTGGGAATGAACTCTATAGACGTAGCAGTCAGGGCGAACAGGCTTAGATGGTGGGGTCATGTTACACGCATGGGAGGAGCAAGGTTACCCAAGAGACTCATGGGTTCAGCAGTAGAGGATAGGAGGAGTCGGGGTAGACCAAGGAGAAGGTACCTGGATTCGGTTAAGAATGATTTTGAAGTAATGGGCTTAACATCAGAAGAGGCACCAATGTTAGCACTGAATAGGGGATCATGGAGGAATTGTATAAGGGGGGCTACGCTTCAGACTGAACGCTGAATGGCATAATCAGTCTTAAATGATGATGATGATGATGACGAGTATTGGCAACATATACAAAAAGCGGGACACCAAATCATTTATATTGACACAAATAGCTTCTGTGTTGAGCAGAAAATAGAAACTTGGCTTTTGAGCTTTTATGATGGAATACTTCCCTGACAGTTGTAAGAGTACATCTCTTCTAGCAAAATTGCGCCTATATGATCTGCATATCAGACAAGAAGACATAGTTACCAGTTTGTTGAGATTTCAGTGTAGCTTTCTGAAAGGATAAGTAAAGGAAAAATGAACTAGAGTCATTATTTGGATGTTTCAGTCTTAATTTCAGTATTCAATTTTCCAACTCATGAGGAGCAAGATATTGTGACACTGATTGATAACCTTTATAGACAGTGCTGAGGATGAAACAGTTAATGTGCACCCAGATGTTAATGCATTATCTGATCATGATGCTTGATGAAAACAGACAATATGACACCTCACGCAGTTAAGGAAAGTTCACTCAAATCAGTGAAACTTGTTGATGAGAACAGGATGGAACATTTAAGAGTAAGTTAAAAGAAGTGGAAATGGATATGGTATATACACAAAAGATGTTACTGTGAAATTCAGTTGATTTAATAGTAAATCTGAGCCAATATTTGAAAGTTGCATTCCTAAAATATTACTCATAAGAGGCAGTCGCAATTTAAAAAGAGAAACATTATTTTAGTTCTGTACAACATGTGGAATCACATCAACAACTGATGTAACACACCAGCAGGAATTAGCAAATGGGGTGAAATGCTTGAAACTGATGAACACTTCAAATGGAAGAAAGATTCCAAGAAATTATCAATCACTTAACTCCAGCTACTTTTGCTCTTCACATAGCTGCTAACCTTGGATACAAACGAATCATCCTCCTTAGATATTTTGGGTCTTCTCACACAATAATGCCATAGCAAAAGGTTTTCTGTGGTAACTCATCCCATAAAATAACCCAGATCACTCATTCATAGCGCTGTCAGTGGCACAGAATGGATATAATTGTGCAGCAAGAAAATGTGCCCAATAAAATCAGAAAAATCTTCCTTCTCCTGCACGACTCCTTCTATTTTATTAGTGAAATTCTATTTAAACACTGGCGGTCACAAAAAAAAAGATATCTAGTTGCATGAGTTGTACTAAACGACTCATTTTTTCGTACATATCAACATTAATGCCTTAAACGCACTCGTTGAGCATCATTTCTGTCGCTTTGAGAAATCAGCTTACATATGTTAAACAGGCACACCTTATGACAACCTCTGCGAACTGGAGGGAATTGTCAAATTGTACAGAACTGCGCGACTGCTACGGTCGCAGGTTCGAATCCTGCCACGGGCATGGATGTGGGTGATGTCCTTAGGTTAGTTAGGTTTAATTAGTTCTAAGTTCTAGGGGACTGATGACCACAGATGTTAAGTCCCATAGTGCTCAGAGCCATCAAATTGTATAACTTTCAAAATGTGACTAGGTTCTGATGTGGATTATTTCGTGAAGGCAGAACTGGCTTGTCCTACAGTTTGCATCACACACACACACACACACACACACACACACACACACACACACACACACACACACATAGGAACTTGTCCCCTTGCTGTTGCAAGTAGTTCCACGCAATCATTTCATCTCTAAGTTGATGCCTACGCTGGAGGTGAAACGAGATACGTAATGCAATACAGAAACATATGTCAGCGTCTCAGTTAGGATATGAAACTTAGTACAACCACCCACACTATCTCCTTCAATGAGTCATGCTGGCTGAATGAGTATGTAGATGTCAACACTGAAATGAAGGATCTCGCAATGTGCGATTTTCATAAAGATTTTTATTAAAGTAATGATCAATTCAGTATTTGGCAAAACAATGGAGAATTTGGGAAACGATTGCAAGATTTACTAATCGTACCTCTGAGATTTGAGTTTTGACGCAAAGGATTATATTGCCAGGACAAATTTCTAACAAGCCCCTGTCTTCAGTCAAGGATTAGTCTCTCTGGAGACGGCTAAATTTTAAGTAGAATTCACAAAAACTGTTTATGTTTCTGTATGTAAATTGTACCATACCCAAATATACTTGTACCAACATTACTTTGAGTTTGTGTGATCTTATTTCATGGATATAGACAATCTCATTTACTGGGTGAAAGGCTGTATGTGAATTAATAAGGTGCAACTCCAACAAATTAAATATGTACAGGTGTGTTGCCTATAACTCTTATGGTATAGCTTCTGAGAACAAATAGGTTATCAGCGTCACGAAAAACCAGGTGAATGGGTTGCAGATTGTTGAGTCTGTGGATCTCAGATCAAAAGTGTACACATACTCTACACACACATATGCCACTCAAATGTTAGCAGAGGATGCGTTTCGTGCAGTTTCAGCGGCTGCAGTGACAGATAATTAGAAGGATTGGCTGTTCGATACTTAGCGGTCATCCTTCTCAACCTTCACATACGTTGTGCGAAATAATCATTTGATCTTGAGACCACGTGGTACGTACTGTATCGGAACTGATAGGTGGTGTGTTGCATCAAGATGACAACCAGTTCCTCTATGAAGACAGAATCGAAGCCCTTCCATTACCACACTATTCACTTTTGTGTTGGTGAGTGGATTGGTACTGGTTTGTAAATAGCATGCTGGTGTTTGAGTGTATGTGGAATACTAGTGTGGACTGTATGTCGTGGTGTGAGTAAGTGTGTGTGCATATTCGTGACTAAGTTGACTGGCTGAACGCTATATATGTACTATGTAAATGTCCGAGTTTTTTTGTGTGTTTGTGTGGGGTGGGGGGTTTGGTTGTTTCCAACTGCTGCTACTGATAATCATAGAGTTCAGTATTATTATTGTCTCATTTCCCAATTAAATAACAAAAACTTCTATATATTGAGATTGTGGTATAATAATATCCCTGATACTGTATCAGAAAAAATGATTATGTAAAACATTAGCCTGAATAAAAAATATTCGTTATGTGAAACACCTATAAGAAAAAATGTTTAAAGTGTTGTAAGGACTTCTGTGGGATACATACTATATACAATTTTTCTTTAGTAGGAGTATCATAAAATGTAGTATCAATGTGTACATATGTACATATGACGTAAGTATAAGAACTATGTATGTACAAGGACTTTTAGTGTCAGAAATGTATTTCTGCATTTGTGTGTGTGTAAGTCTTCTTTTCATCATTAAAGAAAGAAAATGGTAACAATAGTATTATTTAATCAGGAAACGTTTGTTAGAAAAAATAAGTATTGTACGGAAAAACTAAACTATACAAAAATCCTCCCGAACAGGCCATGAAGGCCCAACGGTTCCGACCGGCCACCGTGTCATCCTCAGCCCATAGGCGTCACTATACGCAGATATGGAGGGGCATGTGATCAGCACACCACTCTCCCAGCCATATGTCAGTTTCCGAGACTGGAGCCGCTACTTCTCAATCAAGTAGGTCCTCAGTTTGCCTCATAATGGCTGAGTGCACCCTGCTTGCCAACAGTGCTCGGCAGACCGGATGGTCACCCATCCAATTGCTGCTAGCCCAGCCCGACAGCGCTTAACTTCGGTTATCTGACGGGAACCGGTGTTACCACTGTGGCAAGGCCGTTGGCATTGTATGTAAACTAGAAATGAATTTCTTATAATATTTATCCCTCTTACTAATTACAGGTAGACGTGCACCTTGACTGTCTCTAACTGAGTAGTCACCAGAGATGGTTACTACATGGAGGACCAGGGTTTGATTTCTGGTGCTGTCAAGGATTCCTCCTTAGCGGAAGGCCTGGAACGGCGTGCAATCAGCCCTGTGATGCTAACAGAAGAACTACTTGAATAAGAAGTAACAGCTGTGTGGTCTAGACATTCGGTAAAACAGCCGGGCAAGTGGTGCACTGACACTACATCGACATGATGCTGAATGATAAAGGATGACATGGCTGGCTGACGACATCCCGTGCCATTCAGAGCCTGGCAGAGGACCTTGTAAACCAACACCTTGATCCAAGCCTACCTTTGATGTTGACATTCTCACTACATTGAAGAGACCAAGCACCTCATTTTACTGAGAAAAGTGGATGGAGGAGGAGGGGGTTTGTTGCCATTTTAACTTCCTTCTGACCTAGTGAGAGAATGGGATAGGGCTTTGGTGTAAGGGTGACTTCAGTATAGATCATTATCTGTCATATAACCGACACAGTGGATGGGGAGCTTCATTTTAATGTCTCCTAGTTGCCCAAGAGATGTGGAAGGGCAAGTGAGAGATATACGGTTACAATCTAAACGGGTTTCTCGTCACCATTTCATTCACAACCTTTCGTTTATCGTCCGATACTTTTCTCGTTACTCTCCCCTTTTCTGGTCCTCATCTCCTTTCCCTGGAATGGCTTCCAGATTCCCTTGAAAAGGATTCAATCACGCTACATGCACAATTGTCGTTCGCACCGACAACTGAATCTTGACATTTACTGGCGATCTAGTGTCTACCACTTGATATAGAACCTAAACATTTGCAGAAACGTCTTTGTCTTTGCCTTTGATGTATACCAAGTTGACAGCGTCACCCAATGGCCGACCTTACACTCTGGCATTCTTGTGGTACAGGCCACTGTTTCTTTCTGATTCTCCAGTGCTCCTGTGTTTGTCCTTCGTACTCTATTTCTAATTTCCCTCATCACTCTCCAAATTCCTTGAAAGACTCTCCAGTCTTTCCTTGGCTCGTTTTCAATATGGCACATGGAGATTTCATTTTATGACCACATACTATATCATATGACAATAATTCAGTATTTGTTGTATGCTGTTAACATCCCAGTTGGTGTGATATGAGTCGACGTAGTACCCAAGCATCTTCCCAATCGTCCTGTGCACTATTTCAAGTCTTCCGTTGGCATGTGGATGGAGAGGACTCATTCTTAACTTAAACAGTTCCTTGAATAGATCTGTCATGACTTTCGTTCTTTGGTCTGTTAGTGTTGTTTCAGGAGCTCAAAACTTCAATATGCATTATTCACAAGTGCTTGTGCCACTGTATCTACCTACTGGTTTGACACCATGACGATTTCTACGTATCTCGAAAAAAGATCTATGATTGAGAGTGCATACTTAGTCACTGCAGGTGTATTACCGCATGGACCTAAAACATCAATCCCCAGAAATTCGAGCGGTGCCAATGCTTTAGGTAACCTTTACAATGGTAGTCTTGTTTGACACAATTCCGCACATACTGGTTTTCGCCTGTCCACCTATTCTTCCACCAGTACCTCTCTGCTCCTCATCTGTTGATAGATCTGCAACCCCACGACCCACTAATACATTACCTTGAGATTCTGGTAGCGTTCTGTTCCTTGGATTCCCTGCTGCCACTACCCGCGGTCACAACTTTGTTTCTCTGCATAGCACACCGTCACGCCTACAAACTACTCTGACTGCTTAAAATGCTGCTTACATTCGTCATTCGCGGTCTGTGCAATTTGGCATTTCTTTGCTGATTGGCCCCAGTACATGATACCGCTACTTTTTTCTTAATCCGTCTGCATTTCCATGCTTCTTCCCTGGATTCGCCGTGACTTCCAAATTAAATTCACTCAGTCTTAGAGCTCATCGTGTCAATGTACTAGAAGCATCCTTTCACCCCAACAACCATTTTAATGCTTCATGATCCGTTATGACTCTAAATTTTTTACTGTACAGATAACATTTGTAATAAGTGATTCCATAAATGAGGCTTAACATCTCTCTCTCTCTATCTCTCTCTCCGCAGCATTTAGTTACGTTGATGTAGAAGTTACTGGATGTTCGATACCTTCTACCTCTTGTGCCAACACACAACCAAATGATTGATTTGTACATCACATGAAAAAGAGATAACCTATTAAAATCCGGATATAGCAATACTGGACTATATGTGAAAGCTTCTGTTAGCTCCTCAAAAGTATGCTGGCACTCTTCTGACCACGCATGTAGGGACTGATGAAGTAAATTTGGTCCCATAAGAACTTACCACAAATTTTAAAAATATCCGCACTAATTTAGACCCATTTTTTACTATTTGGCCAATGATCACGATTCCTAAGGACCATTACAACTCCTTTACTGATTCTGGGACAGGGAATTCACAAAGAGCTCTAATTGGTCTTGGGTCTGTCTTAACCCCATGTTTACTTACTTTACGACCTATATAGGCTGCCTCTTCCCTTCACAGAGCTACATTTTTCTGTATTCAGTGTTAACTTCGCCGTTTTACCCTTAGGAATACTTCACTTAATCACTGCATATGCTGTTTCGACTCACTCGAACAGACGATTATGTCACCAAGATTAACCAAGCACTGCCGTAGTTTTGAACTTCTTAATACTCCATCCAACATTCTCTGAAACGCTGCAGATATATTTTTTAATCCAAATGACATTCTTCTGAACTGATAGTGAGTAGGTGGACAAAGCAGGATTGAGTGCATTTTGTTAGTGCAGGTTGCGTACATCAGGGACAGGTAAGCACTCAGGGGTAACCCTATTGACCTCCTTTGATTGACAGGTACTTAATCTATTGTTCTCCTTTGATTGGGAGGTACTTAACCTATTGTTCTGTTAAGTGCTTTTCCTCATCACCCCAATTTCCTTTTGGTTGACAGGTACTTGTACTATTGTTCACTCCACCCCTCCCCCTCTCCCCTCCCCCTTCCCCTCCCCTTCCACAGGTGCACTTTCAGGTCTGATTCATTGGAATAGGTTGCCCTCTCACTCTTATCAATTTCATTGACTGCTTAATTAAATAGATCAATTCATTAATGTTTCTGATGGCAAAGTTCCATGCCCCCCTTGCCATTTCCCTGGTGGGATGTTCAAATTCCATCTGGACAATGCAACCTTTACTAACCTAAGAAGATGGTAGGAAGATAGGTATTTTGGCTACCTCCACTAACTTAAGTCATCTGACCAGTACCTCCTCCTAGGGATTGGATAGAAATTTGAAATTTGGTGGTAAAGAAAGGCCACTTGGGCTATCTCTACTCACCTAAGAAAATGATGGGAAAGAAAGGGCACTTGGACTACCTCCACTAACCTAAGTCATCCGACTGCCATCTCTTCCTAGGAAATTGTAGAAGCGGACTCGACCTGTGCTGGACATTTTAATTTGTGTGCAGTATTTATTTAAACAAACAGAGGCACTTTTTTTCTATCTGCAGATGAGACTTTCAGCAAAAAAAAAAAAACTGTTTTATACAGCTAGCCATATTGGACCCACAATTAAACCTTGGAAAGACTCTTACTCAATCACACTGCTGTCCCACTGAGGACAGGAGCTGTGCTGGACATAAGTTTTTAATTTGAATGCACTATTTATTTAAACAATTAGATGCAGTACTTATATCCAGTGTATTAACCACAATGTCCAGAGTCCAACCTTACCTAGTGCACAGTACTGCCGCCAGAGGGCACTGTTTTCCATTCCGGTATGTAATCCAAGACGGTGGGGGGAAATGGCGTGAAACTGTGTGGTCGCCATGGGATCCAGTATCCAACTGACCTAGTACACAGTACTGCCACCAGAGGACACTGTCATCCTTTCCATGATGTAATCCAAGATGGAGGTCTGGTGGTGGACAGTTTCATAGTAGGAAATTCTAGGTTATAATCTTTATTTATATATATAAAAAAACAGCTTGTGGGGGTTGGATTTCTCTTGTTCATCGTTCTCTGCTGTTTGGAAACATGTATGTCTTGTAAGAGGTAATTACATGGATCAAACATGTTACATAACCAAATGTTTGGCACTGTACTCTGGGTGTCTTAATGTAATGTTTGGCCCTTTGTTTTGCACTCAACCTATTGTTCTGTTAAGTGGTTTACCATGTCACCCCCATTTCCTTAAACTATTCTACCACTTTTGATACCAAATTAAGTAATTAGTTATGTCCTCCCAATTTTCTGGTACACTTTTCGAATTTCACATGCTCTTTAACGAAATTTCTAGTGCATTATATTTATATAAAATTATGCAGATTAACCTAGTGTTCCGCACTTAACGTGATGTTCTGCTCCATATCACCCACTCACGCTTACCTTCCCATTAACTATTGTACCGCTAACACTACACTGATATAAAAAATTATTGCAAATTAATCAAATCGATATTTTTCATATGTATGGGGTAGTTTCTTTTTTAAATATCAGCATAATTGGCGGTTGAAAGCGATGGAATACAGTTAAAACAAAAGATTGCTAGTAAAAAAACACATCCCACCAATCGATGGCCGATGCCGCTGCTTAACCCGCCGCTGCCGCCACCACCGCCCCCAGCCCCGAACCTACCCCAGCCACAGCAGCCACAGCATCGCTCTGGCGTCCATGGCCTGCCTCCCTCAGGCTAGCGGTTTAGGTCTGCAGCAACCAGGCTGCTCGCAGTGGCCAGATTCCGCAGCGTCTCCTCCTCTGCCATAAGGTCCTCGCCGATCACGTGAGGTACAGTTACACCCCTGTCCACCTAGCCGTTGGAACTCGAAGGCACACTCACACTGATCCCATACGTGTAACGCCTCTGGGCAATGCGGGTGTTTAACGTTGCCGACGCTATAACTCTGGATACTGACGTCACAAATCGCGCTATAGAGATCTGTTCCAGAATAGCACAGTTGGTTACAAATAGCCCATAGCTAACCTAATGGGACATATGAGGTGTGTGCAGCCCGACTTACCTGACCCAGCGTGACTGACACCTCACCGAAAAATGTCCGCGTGGCGACTCACAGCCTAAAGGGTTATTGTGACATCACATTGCTATGTAAAATAAAATCCAAGTCCACATCTTGGAAATTGTAAATCGTGCCAGAAATAATTTAGTATTAGCTTTCGTGATTTCCCAGCTTGTCTTCATGGAAATTCTTGTCCTAACAGAACCTGTTTACGAAAACAGAGCGGAATAACGCCGAATGCATTCCTCCTGATGGTCCTACCGCGGCACCCCGTCCAAAACTTCTTACCCTTCCTCTTTTCAACATACATAAACGTTCTAACCACTACGTAGAGACTCCCATATCCCAGCATAAATGATTTCTTGTGAAAAGAATGGAGCATTATGATTAGCTCTCTCAAATATACCCACAGAGTTACTGATGTCGCCGGTGTGGAAGCACTGACCTACTACTTTTATTCCTTGCTGTAGACGAGATTTTCCGGCGAAAAAAACTATTTTATACAGATAGCCATATTGCACCCACAATTAAACCTTGCAAAATACCCTACATATCGTCAAATACGGAAAGATCCCTCCTCAGTCGCACTGCTGTCCCACTGAGGACAGCAGCTTGAATATTAGAGCGCAGAACAGATCTCCAACTCAACAATATATGACTGTGTACCGTGTCGATGTAGTAAACATACAATTCATAACCTGCACCATACAAAATAGCCATTTTACATAATTTGTACATTTACCTGGTAGACAGACAGCACCGTATACACTCCTCGCAGTACTAGATATTTCACTGCGAGGTCAATGGTCATCTGCCCCCGACGGGTGACCAGAGCACACTCAGTGGACCGAAGTCACTCTCAGAACTGTTCTACAAATTCGAACTCGTCCCCCTCGGCACAAACGCATTGCTGTTTCTGGTCTGAACCTGCTTGCTTGCTTGCTTTTCTACACCCATCTCCAGACTCTGGGATTACAAGAACACATATATTTGCCATAATATTACACCATTTTCGGGGTACATAATGATATCAAGCACACAGCAGTATCATTCAGGCCGCTCACACAACATAATTCTGAAGATATAGACTTTAGCTAGATGGGGTGTGCTGTAAGCCACTGACTAACTAGAAACTTGTCACACCTGCGAAGACATTTACATGGAAACTCGGAAAAAATTGAGAAAACAGATATTTCCACTTGCGAATACCGATGTCAGTGATGTAGACGGTTTCAAATAATCCCTATAATTTACAAGGTCAACTAAGGTCTTTCTCACGTCTAGAGAACCGGCAAATGCTAGATGCACACACCACAATCGAACTTCTCTCAACTAAATAAAGGCACGAATGTGTAGAAACAGTCAACTAGACAATTTACACTGGAGGGAATAACTGTCCAGCGCAAATAAACCTCCATATTCAATTTTCTCAAATTTCCACGCAATCACGAAAGCAATCCAACACATACTAAGTATTAGTTCGCTATACAGTCGTCTAGAGAACGATACGATTAAATCATCTACATTACTACACTCCAACAGGCTTCTACATTGAGGCAGCTCCTACCGTTAATGGGAAACTGAATCACACCTACACAGGTCACTGGTACTCCACACCAAGCACACTAAGATAGAATCATCATCCTAAGAAACTGGTCACATATATCTTTTATCACTGTACTTACAATTAAATGTTATGATCAAAAATCAACAATGGGTGGACTTGTCTCACACGTTTTTGTTCAAAGTGCCACCACTGTCTCTTAGCAAGAGATGTTTAATCTTCTTACAAACCGCCAGGTGTTTAAGAACCCGATCCCAACAACTACTGTATGTTACTGTCACAAGCAGTGCTGGTTCTACATGTGCAAGCAAGTACCCATGTTAAAAGCTATCCAGCTTTATAAATCCACGTATGAAAATACCTATGAATTATGTCGTTTCCGTCAAATGGTCAAAACACAGTGCTGTCACAGTAACTCAGCTTCGTCTGTTTCCACACAGGTTGCAGAAGGTGGTAGATGTAGCTTTCTCCAACTTCTACTCAGTTCTGCATGAATGATGTAAAACGGCTGATTCTGTATGGCACAGGATACGAATTGTATGTTTACTACATCAACACAGTATGCAGTGATATGTTGCTGGGTGGGAGATCTGTTTCATGCTTTAATATTTAAGCTCCTGTCCTCATTGGAAGGACAGTGTGATTGAGTAAGAGTCTTCCCATATTTGACGATTTGGAGGGTACTTTGCAAGGTTTAATATTGGAGGCAATATGGCTATCTGTATAAAATAGTTTTTTGTCGCTGAAAATCCCATCTTCAGAAAGAAAAAAAACTGCCTCTAATTGTTTGAATAAATACCACATGAAAATTAAAGACTTATGTCCAGCACAGGTCGAGTCCTCCTCTACCATTTCATAGGAAGAGATGGTGGTCGGATGACTTAGGCTAGTGGAGGTAGCCCAAGTGCCCTTTCTTTCCCATCATTTTCTTAGATTAGTAGAGATAGTGGCCTATTTTTACCACAAAATTTCCAATTTCTCTCCTATCCATAGAAGGAGGTGGCGGTCAGATGACTTACGTTTGTGGATGTAGCCAAATGACCTATCTTCCCGCCATTTTCTTAGGGTAGTAGAGGTTGCATTGTCCTGATGGAATTTGAACTTCCCATCAGGGGGAAATGGCAGGAGGTTCATGGTGTATTGCCACCAGAGAGGTTAATTAATTGATCAATATAATTAAGTAGTCAATGAAATTGATAAGAGTGAGAGGGGGGCCTATTCTGTTAATGTAGACCTGAAAGT
Organism: Schistocerca piceifrons; assembly: GCF_021461385.2. Classification (NCBI taxonomy): domain Eukaryota; kingdom Metazoa; phylum Arthropoda; class Insecta; order Orthoptera; family Acrididae; genus Schistocerca; species Schistocerca piceifrons. The sequence continues at coordinate 111,136,761 of NC_060141.1, read as the reverse complement.
GTACCTGTAGCAGCGAGGGTGGTGGAGGTTGTGGGAGGGGGAGGGGTGAAGGGAACTACAGGTTTAGTGTCTGTCAATCAAAAGGAAATGGGGATGACATGATAAAGCACTTAACAGAACAATAAGTTGAGCACCTGTCAATCAAAGGAGAACTATAGGTTAAGTATCTGCCAATCAAAGGAGAACAATAGGTTTGCCACTGAGTGAATACCTGCCCTGAAGTAGGCAACCCACACTAACAAAATGACCCACCCCTGCTTTGTTCCCCTACTATAGTGTCCCTAGGGCGCCTAAAAGTGTTTTTTTGTGTCGATCTTGCGGTGAAACCTCTATCTGGTGATAACTACTCTTCATATCCGTTGTTGATAAATACTTGCATTGCCCTAAATGATATTTCTTCAGTTATTCCATGTTTCAGTAGTTGACAGATAAATTCCTCCAAAATTTGGTGCAAGTACCTTGGTATTGTGTTTGGTGCTGTGTAATAGATGTTGCTGGTAGTGGCCCTTTAGGAAAAAATATATCCTTAAATTACAAAACCAATTTTTCTGTTCGTTCCCTATTACTTTTCTCTAGGTGCTTCACTATTTCTCATAATTCACTTTCAATGGAATGCAGCGATTTTCTATAGCTAAAAACGGTAGTCTTGCTCCAGGATATCCATATTAGCGATCAACAACCGTTTGTCAACCCTATGTCCTCTGTACTATAATGATCTATAAAAACAAATACCTCCTTCACCCTTTACTTCTTGTACGTGTACAATACCTTTTTTAACTAAGCAGTCGGCCTGATCTAATATTTCATTCTCTTGTAACGGTTCCACCACACACGAAATTCCCACTGGCAAGCTTGACTTTACATTGACCCAAAGTGATTGCCGAGTACGCTTACGTACACAATCATGTTAATGAAATCTTAGCGTAATCGTTCACGGTTTAGTCGACTCGTCTTTCGCGACATACTCTCCTCGCGACATCGCTACTTTGGTAACTAACTGAAACCTTTCTACAACAAGATCCACCCTATTCTGCCCTAATTCGACTATGGCCCAGTGCTGATATAAGGAATCTAATCCTAGAATCATGTGGTAACCCTCATTCACGTGTGGCACAATCCTTACATATTGTTTAGATTGAACCGTATACAGGCAAAATTCTACGTCTACCTGTCCTAACGGTGTGACATCTTTGTTCCCCACTCCCCACAATCGGTACCTGGGGGGTCCCATTGCTTACAGTTCACCGGATCACGATTGGTGACGGACACATGCACCACTGTGTCCAATAATGTCCTGCATCCCTTTTCGCCTGCTATTCTTCTTATCGCACAATCCACCTCTACATACGGTTTCGTAGCATCCAATCTTAAAGAGGTTCCCGTTGGTATTTAACACCTTTTTCTTCCCCTGTCATCTACCTATAAAACTAGTGCTTCTTCTTACTTTATTCACATCACCCTGAGGTTTGTGCCACTGTCTCTTTCCATGTCCTGTTCGTCCACACCAGAAACATTTTATACTAACTGCAAACACTGTGCGTTTACCTTGCATTCGAGTCGACAAATTGATCTCCTTAATCTCTGTAGGTAACCGTACTGCTGCTCGCAAATCCGTCGGACACGCTGTTTGTATACTTTTTGACATTTCAGCATGCAACCCTGTTAAAAAAAAAAAAAAAAAAAAAAAAAAAAAAAAAAGCATCGAGCGCTCTGCTCAGCTCCTTGTAAAATAATTTCATTCCTGTTTAACTCATAGGCACAACTATTAATTTTCCTTATCCTATATGGAAATTTCTCTTAGTTATTACCCCAAATTGTTCCCTATGGTACCTGGCATTATTTAGTTTCGTATATTTCTGAAATAACTCTTCTTTAAATTTTTCGACTGTTTTTGTTCCCATAAGAGCTTCTGTATACCCTACATAATTTTTAGCTTCCGCCACTAGTCTCAATTTTGCAACACTCAAAAATTTCTTATCAGGAAAACCTTCCATCCCAGTCAGATTTTCAGGGTCTCCCACAGAATCCTGCACGTCCTCCGTAGCTTTACCAGAGAGAGGAGCAATTGAACTTGGGATTGGCAGTCTGCCAGTCTGCCCCCCCCCCCCTTGTGATGATTGCCATTCTACCAACCCACGCGGTTCTGTCCATGACAACACTCATTTTTCCGAACTAACAGTCACAAGACAAGCAAAGAAATACATTAACTTAATTCTTGCGATTAATCACGAGCCTAGCCATATTACGACCCCAACTGTTACATATATAACATTATAACGGAAGAGATTCCATACGGGGCACTGAGCGGCCCTGAAAGTTACACTAAGCGCATGTAACATATTTCTTCTGTTACCCAATGTTTCTTTGCAGGGACCTTACTTGTACTATTGTTCGAATGTTCTACATCTGTGATTGCCCTTTTTAGATACGTCCGTTCCTATACAACTGAACTGCCTATAGTGATATTTCTTAGCACAATATACATATTCTTAGCGAATTTCAAACACTTTTCCTTATTTCGCAGAGCTGCGGTATCCAACATCCTCCCACATTAGTTCTTATAGGTGATACTCTTAAACCACTCCTCACCATTGCAAAATTTCGATCTGGATCTGCTCCTGGGCATGCCTTACAATCCAGTATCTGATTTCGGAATATCTGTTTGACCGTGAAGTAATTCAAAAATGTTCAAAAGTGTGTGAAATATTATGGGACATAACTGCTAAGTTCATCAGTCCCTAAGCTTACACATTACTTAATCTAAATTATCCTAAGGACAAACACACACACCCATGCCCGAGGGAGTACTCGAACCTCCGCCAGGACTAGCCGCACAGCCCGTGACTGCAGCGCCATAGACCGCTCGGCAAATCCCGCGCGGCATGAAGTAATTATTCAGCTGGAATCTTCCCGTGGATCCAGGTCTTTTCCAAATGTACTCCCTATTCCTTGCAATTTTTGAATACAGTATTCGATATGAACATCTGAAATATACTACAAAACACATGAGTAGTCCTCCTATCTCATTCTTGCCGTCAGATCCATAATGTTCTATAGCAATCTGTTCTGTTTCTTCCCCTACAACTGCGTTCCAATCCTCTGTGACAATTATATTTCCATCTTCTTTTAGATACTCTTTTACATTTTCCTCTCTCTCTATTCCTTTCTGTCTGTGACGTCGTCATGTACAAATGATCCATCGTTGTCGGCGTTGCTTTCCTGTCGTCTCCCTATCACTGAGTTTATAACACCCCCCTGCTTCCCGGGATTGGCGAAATTACAAGTTGACAATGACCGCGAATTATGAATTTTGACCCGCGTCTGGATAAGGCATCCGAATCCGAAGTAAATAATGATTATTCCGCGGGAAACAGGAGACGTTATAACTTGATCGTTATTGAATGAGTAATTTCATTCAATGACGATTGGTTAATGTAAATAATTTGGAAATAAATATTGCCAGTGGAAATTTTGCCGAAAGAAATGATTAAGTTGTAAAAGCAATTAAGAAATCGGACACAAGCTCAACTGATGAGCGACAGTACTGTTAAGTACGTGAATAATTGTGTCAAAAATAAAATTTACCTGTTTCTAGCGCTGCAGGTGGAACGGGAACTTTTACGTAAGTGCTGTGTGAGGCTCAGTAGTCGCATAAAACAATCTCATAACAATCTATCTACACTTATTTTGTTCATAATTTGTCAGCTAAGTGCAATACTGACAACACAGATAATTATCTATCGAGGTTTTCAATAATGGACTGTCATTCTGCCTTTAAAATTAGGTACTTTGCACAGTTTAATCTACTGATAATGAAATATATTGATTAACTATGTTCTGACTGACAATAATTCATTAATTGGGGGATTGTCAGGTGGAATAAGCTTTATAGTTTCATGAAATATCCTTGAATTAACTTCAGCTGAATATGCATTGAAATAAATCTTAATAATCAAATTTATTACTTCAGTCTATTATTAAGTTACTACGGTTAGCGTAAGCTTATTAAGTGCAACACTTAGCTACGATAACCAGTCTGAAATTTACTGTTCACCGTCTATGCAAATAATTTGATAATTAACATATTTTCTCTTGATAATGGCGTGACACACTCGGTTCAATAAGGTAAGGATTGGAAAGAACCTACTTGGTGTTATTGTCGCGTCGAATGTAACTGCTACACTTGATTATAAAGTGCTTGTTATTAATTGTTCAACTTCAGAGAAAAGCACAGTCACTGGCAAGCCTTCTATAATTTTATCCTACGAAAATTACGTAGATCTTACTTCCCTCGTTGTCGGTGATCGACGGAAGTCCACGGCAGCGACATAATGTGGTATCGGGCTTTTACTGTTGCGAATTGGGCCCACAGTGCGCTTCACATTTAAGTCCTCTTTTCTTCAGCACTATGCCTATTAATGCATATTAACTTGCCCGGACATGACTCCAGATATGCCGACCATTACTTTCTCGTCGTACTTAGATCCACACACTATCCGTTAGATGTAACACAGCTAAGGTGCGCGTCATATATCTTGGCGGCCGAGTTTAGGTTCGTTCTGCGCATTTGACGTCACAAATCACAGTCAGCCAATGAACAGAGAACGACGTTGCCAGATCTCGACTGCAGTGCAGAGCACGGACGAGTGTCTTCAATTTTAGAAACGTTCAGTCATAAATGAAGTAATTGAACAAAAGCAATGTCTTGATAGCAGACTTTCTTTTATAGAAAGTTTGGAAAAAGCATTCTTTACACCAATTGCTTCATATTCTATTAATTAATTAAACCAAACAAACAATAAGCCTCATAATTCAGGCGATAGCAAGGAAAGGTGTTTGTATCAGTCTCACGAACCGCTTTTTCGCAATAAAGAACAGCGGTAATTGTTTATTTCCTATTGTACTTCGACGCAACGTGAGTAATTCATAGTCATCCCAACAGTGTTTGTCGGTATTTTGCAAACGTTTAGAGTGCTCCAGGAGATACCAGAACTGAGTAGCTGCGTTGGCGTAGTGGTTAAGGTGTTGGGCTGCTAATCGGAGGATTCTGAGTTCAAGGCTTGTTGCTTACTAAAAACTTTATTTATTTAAAAACAATAGCGAAGTGTCTTGCTTAATGAATTTTATTCGTTTGAATGTAATGTTTTGAAATTTCCTGTGCTTCATTATAATCATAATAAGTTTTCAGTTTTTGTAATTTTCTCCTCCAATATTTCTTTTCACAGCAGTTAAAAACAACGAAAAGGCACACATACAATATTCATGTTATCCGTTTTGTTTGTATATCGCCTCTTCCGCAGTCGCTGTTTTACTATTCGTATTGAGATATATTCTTTTGCGGCAGTATTAAAAGTATTATTTAGAGCAGAATTTCGGCTCGTACGTTGCCGAGCTATTTGATTGTCTGACTGAATTCTTTGCTTCGCTGCTTTGGCAACATCATATTCAATGGTTTCGTCGACTGATCTATGTTTTGGCAAGTATTTGCTGTCCGTTGTGACAAAAACAAAATGTTTGCGCACTGTGCCTCACTGGCAATATATTTTAGTTTTATGTTTTATTACGTCCAAAATTCAGTTTTGTGTACTTCGCCAACTTCGTTTTAATCAGAACGTTTTAGAAAAAAGCGAAATGACTCTGGTATAAAGAAAGTTTTGTTCCAGTTGCTAAAGATAGAATATTTCCCAATCTATAAACACTGTTTATGTTATAAAGGGTGTTCATTTTATGGGGACATTGAAATCTCTTGAAAACGACACACAGAGCCAAAAGAAATCCTAATGAAAATTAGTTCCTCCCGGAAGGGGACATCCAATTATAACAAATTTGACTACAAATTCGTCGAATTTGGTGTCATTGGATGTCCCCCTCTGAGACAAAAAAAATTTAGTTATAAATTTGTTTGATCCGATGTGTAGATTTGCGGATATTTCAATGTCTCCAATTAAAATGAACACTGTATAGTTGGAACCATGAACGACTGCGGTCGATTTAAGGCTCGTTCTACGCACCTGACGTCACGCATCCGCTGACAGCCAATGAGTGTTCAGTAGTTTTCTGAACGGTCTGCTGGGAATGTCTTGGCGAGTGCGAGTGTTAAATGTGATTGTAGTTATTCTTTGGTGAATTTTTATCGCATTTGTTGCAAGTTGTCATGGCTGATAATGGTGGTAAGCGACAAACTCTCCATAAACAGGCGAGGGACATAATTTACCGGATTCACGCTTTTTTCAAGCGCGAAGCAGAAAACGGTGGACCTATCACGGATGTCGCCAGATCTCAGAAACGCACTGCAGAAGCGACAGGCGTTAGCTTGAGAACCGTTCAGCGGATTGCCAATGAAGGAAAGTTATCTACGGAGACCTGTGGAAGCCCACTTTTCAGATCGCGAGGGAAATATCGCACTCGTGAGAGGACTGTAACTAATTTAGATAATTTCGACAAAGATGTTCTAAGACGAGAAGTGCTCAACATGTACAACACAGGCGAATTTCCTGCTGTAAAAAAAATCGCTGTGAAAATGCGTGAAACCATAAATTTTAAGGGTAGCATGACTTCAATGAATAGAATACTTAAAAACATTGGATTCAAATATGTACATACAAATGACGGAAGAAAGTTTTTAATGGGACGTAGTGATATCGCTGCTTCAAGGGCACAGTTTTTAAGACGTATTATGGAAGTAAGAAAATCCGGGAATAAGAACATTTTTTTCTTGGACGAAAGATGGGTGAACCAAAATCACACAAGGAAAGCGTGTTGGAAAATGAGTGATGGTTCGGGTGGGTTTAAAGTACCAGTTGGTAAAGGTGGACGAATAATTGTGCTTCACGCTGGTTCTGCTTCTGGATTCATTCCAGAAAGCAAATTAGTGTTCCGGGCAAAAAAGAGAAATTCAGGGGATTATCATTCCGAAATGAACTCTGAGACATTTAAATTGTGGTTTAGGAATCAGTTTCTCCCTTACTTGCCTGCAAACTCGGTGATTGTAATGGACAATGCGAGTTATCACTCTGTTGTTGTTGACAAGACACCCACAACAAGTACAAAAAAAGCCGATATCATGTTATGGCTTGCAAGTAAAAATATTCCACATACTGCCAACCAAACTCGTGCTGAAATGTTGAATCTTGTAGTGCTTCATAAGCCTCGCACAAAAGTTTATGAAATCGATTGTATTGCACAGGAACATGGACACACAGTTTTGCGTTTGCCACCGTACCATTGCCAATACAATCCGATAGAGTTAATTTGGGCACAAGTGAAAGGGTATGTCGCAGAACGAAACGTGACATTTAAAATTGCCGATACAGAAAGGCTTCTGCACGAAGCACTTGACAGAATTACTTCTTCAGTATGGGCTGAATGTGTTCGGCATGCACAAAGGCTACAGGAGGAGGACATGGACAGGGAAATTGTAATTGACAATCTGCTTGAACCCATCGTCATAACTCTAAGACCTGATGATTCGTACTGCGACACTGACTACAGCGATGCAGAAGACTATCGCAGCGATTGACAACAATGAAGGGTAAGGCACATACACAATAATACTCATGTTCTCTTTCTTGTTTTTGTTCCACAGTTGCAATTTTACTAATGGTATTGAAATATATTCCTCTTCTGCAACTGTAATAACTTATTTAGACCAGACGCGTTTTTCTCTTTTGAAGCATCTTCATTGGACAGCATTTTGTCTCCTCCATTGCCAAGTCACCTTTCGTAGTTTTGTGCTGAGGTAACACAATATTCAACGTTTGTGTCGGCCGATCAGTGTTTTAGCACACAAAAATTATATTTGACATAGCTCAGAGCACTGATACACAGTATATTCAAGTCCTAATGTTTTTGTAAGTCCACAGTTTTGTTTAATGTATTTTGTGTACTTCCTTTTGATTGATTGAAGTGCTTTAAAATAAAGTCAAACGCGCCCGGTGTAAATAAAACTTTTATTACAGTCGCGAAAGACGGAATATTTCTCAATATTACATACGACACCAATCTGGTACTTAAATTAAATGAGATGTTGTTATACAGTAAATTTTATATGAAATTTAGGTATCTTGTCCACATTTCATTCTCAACATTGTGGTAACTACAATCGAACATACGGAAAGTATACGCTATGAACTTTACCTCTGCAAACTCTTCAAAATTTCGTGCAATGGTTTACTGCATTTAATGCTGCAATATAACTGCGTTGAAAATCGAAACAAAATTAAGTCATTTATGGGGGGAAGGTATCAGTCAAGAAGATGTGTCAAAATCAAATTTTTGGGCCAAATAGTTTTTGTGAAATCGAATGATAAGTGTGTCAAAGCAGTCGGAACACTATGTGTCTGCACAGGCGAGCAGTGCAGTGGTTACAAAATCGCGCACGGCGTGGAATGCGGGGAGCACGTCTCTGTAGCAGCGAAAGGTTTAATGCGGCCGTGGTGGCTTTACTTCATAAACTGCGCGCTCCCCCCTAAACTTAAGTTTGAGAACTACACTGCTACGGCGCTGCTTCTCTTGGCGCGTACAACTGGCAACGCTGCAATCTCCCGCGTCTGGGCGGGCATGCGCGAGCCGCCAAGATAAATGAATTGAACTATAGCAATAGCAGCACTCGGCTGTACTTACTCCGACCACGGCGTCACTGCTACTACTGCCCGCTGGCGCGCTCCCGCGCCCAGAGACGCGACAAAACAATCTCTCTCACTTCAACGTTAACTAAATACGCCCTGACTTGCCAGTGTTAAATATTACATAATTTAAACATAGTATTTACTATACATATTTACACTAGACAATACATCGTATACAAACAGTTTCATGTGTTAAGTAAGCGTAAAAATTCATAGAAGGACTGCGTTGTAGCGTCACAAGCTGTTCTACTTTCCCGATCAACTTTCCTAATAGAAGCTTATTTCTCCCGTTTCTGTTGCTGTTGATTTTACCCTATGTGTTTCTGATCAGAAATACTTTACATCTTTCCGCCTCACTTACCTCCACTATATCTAGAGCGATGCTTCGCCTTTCTCTTTTACGATTTTCTATCTTCTCCATTAAGTTCAAATTTCTGACATTTGCAGCACCGACTCGTATAATGCTATCCCATCGTTGGTTATTCAATCTTTTTCTTATGGTCACTTCCTCCTTTCAGTACTCTCCCAGAGATTCGAATGAAAGCTAATCCAGAATCTTTTTCCAATGGAAAAATAATTATGATCCCTATTCGTTTACAGGCCTTGTGTACTGTAGATGCAACTTATCTCTCTTCATTGCAGTTGTTTCCATTCGCCTTTGCATCCTCATGCCGTTAATATTTTAGGCACTGTTTCCCACAAAAGACAAGAGAGTGCCATGAAATTGTGTCAGCTCCTTCGCGCTCTTTGACATGGCCGTTGGCACCACGAGGATAACGTCTTATCCTGGAATTCTTCAGCTGCCATTGCTGATGATTTTTATTCGAAATTCAAGCAGTGGAGGCGTTCAAACCCGAGATCTGGTACGTTTAGGTTACTATTCCAAGACGATACTAACTTTTATTCTTCTTACTTCTCTATACAGCCCTTCCATTCACTCGCCTTGCTTACCTTTTCGGCCTGTCATCTGTGCCTTTTGTCTTTCCGTGAAGTATGAAGGAAGTTAACTGACGTAACTATTTCGCTTGATGACGTAGTGTCTTTCTTTGATTTTTATTTAAATTAAATTTCTTCTCAAATGTCAATTAAAAGATAAGGAAAAACTTTCATCCCATGGAACTGAATCTGGAATCCTTTATACTTCTCTTTTTTGTGAAACTGATATTTATGCTTTGGATGCTGACATATTGTCTAAATGCATTCACTACAGAAACTGTAGCTCTTGTTTCCACTTAAGAAAAGAAGTGAATTAATAAAATAAAACAAAATTCTTCTACTTCATTTTAGCGTTTGTCGATTTCGGCCAGGTGCAAAAACTTGGACACTTTCAGTTTTATTGTACTTGACCCTGAAATCCGCAGCACCTGCACCTTCTTTCCTCCCTTACGATTATCCATATAAAATAGGTGTTCAGCTAGGCAGGTCGCTTCCGCGTCATACACAGGTATATCATCACCCTCAAGTCCCACATCACATCATCTTTGAAAGTTGTTGAATGCTTCTTGTTTACATTGTTTTTGTCCTCTTTGTTACTACTCGCAGAAATTTTCTTCTTAGACTTGTCAGACGAACCTTCACTCGGTTATTCTGACGCAGCAGATTCAGTAGTGTCCGTTCGTGATTATTCCATTGTTTCATGGCTCCGGAGCACCGCGCATTCCCGCCTCAGCCACAATGACATCCACCACAGACATTTCTCATTTGTTTCACTTAAGCTATCCGAGAGTGACTGCAATATCTGTCCGACGGCCGGATTGTTTACCGTTGACTGCCTCGACATTGCTAGTGTCAGCTGTGCCGTAATCTTCAACATTACTACTAGCGTTGTGTTGACTACTAGAAAATTGGATCAGTATTCCTCACTCCTACATCGCTCGTATTCTTTCCACGAGTACGGACAGACGGAGATGCACGTCCATTTAAAATATTCGGATCGTCACTACTGTGCTGTTTACCGTCTGACTTTTGTCAACAGCAGCTGATTTACTCTCAACTGTTTTCTGCAAGTATTCTCTTTACTTCTGCTGCGAGGTGAGAGAATAAATTTTCCGTTTAATTAGGTTGAACTCAAGACGGAATTTTCGTCTGGAACAGTGATATTTAAACGAAATTTGAGTTATATATTAATACCTTCACTTGCTGACGGGCGTTGATATATATCAACGGGGACACGTGAAAATGTGTGTCCCAACCAGGACTCGAACCCGGGATCTCCTGCTTACATGGCAGACTCTCTATCCATCTGAGCCACCGAGGACACAGTGGATTGTGCGACTGCACAGATTATCACGCGCACGCCTCTCGCGAGACACACATTCTCACCTTATATGTCCACACACTACATTCGTAGAGTCCCTACCCTACACACTCATTACTCGTGGAAGACATTCTTGCTAAGTCCATACGAGGTCGGGTAATATGTGTACATCTGCACAGAAGAAGAAGGTCATGGCCGGTATGGCCAGAAATATATACTTGTATGGATGTGGTGTCTGTTATTTATGACATGTCCGAAAGAACAGTCACCATATCCATATAAGTTTATAGTCCTATTTAATGTGGTCTGGTTCATTGTATATGAAGCATGCTGGTAGTTGCCCCAGGTATCAGAAGTATGCTTGTTATTCTTGAGTATTCATTACAGAAGAATTGGTTTTTAACTTCCGTTTTGATACAATATTCCACTTCAACGGTTAACGGATAAAAAATACTTTGAATCGCACGAACTATTCCATAAGTCTATGATTTATGTTTTGTTATTTCGTTGGAAACGTCGATGATCTGAGAGACACACACATTTGTTAAGTTGCCTTCTATTGGACGAAATGTAAATTAACAGCCATAGTCTTTACCAATGAAAACTCAAATGTACCACTATACTCAAGGAATACTCACTAGTACACAAAATTAGAGCGAAGTTTGGAACTGTAGGTGGACTCGTTAGCATTAAGTTGCACACCGTCGACTTGATCTCATGTTGGTTTCGTATAGGTAGTCAGCCTTTTCTTAATTTCGAATATTGTTGGCCACTTGCCTAGAATAGTGTAAAGAATATCAATTAACACGTAACAGAGTTGAGACATAATCGAAAAGCGAAACGGTACGAATAGTACTTAACTCGTAAACACCGGCTTCAAAGCACTGTGTAACCAAGTTCTGGGATAGCAGAGGCGGAACTGCCCTAGACCGCGGCTGTAATTGATTTACGTCTGCTTATTTTGCCACTGTAGATAGTGTTTGTTGTCTGTCCATGATTGCTTAGGGCGTTGGTCGTAGTGGTGTACCATTGAACTACATTATTAACAAGTTTATGATGTTGAAGGCTACACTGCGTGCCATTAACCTCAGTGAGGTGAAGTATTATGTTGGTGAAATATGTGTATTAAGTTAAAGTTTTCTGATTGTATGTTCATTTCTTCCTCATTAAGATTTTTTTTATTAATGAGGAGCGACAGCATTTGTTCCTGAATTTTATCTTATTACATGGGGCGTTCAATAAATAATGCGATACATATTTTCCTGTATGCTGGCTGGCTTTATTCAGGATTTCAATACACCATATTATTCCCCCTTCATATGGCTATTTTTCTACGTTATCTCCGTTAAATTTGAAGACCTTACTCCACCTTGCTTGGTGGGTCTGTATGCCGAATGGTACTGGTCGACAGCGGAGCCGAAGTCTTGGTGCATCAATAACCTCCCCTTCTCCCACACACTGCTTCCCGCCGAGTGCATTAGGCCAAATAGACGGAACGCACGACATTCGGGGTTTAGGGTGGATGAGGAAGATCAGTCCAATGAAGATTCGTGAGCACGGAAGTTGTGAGATCCGACCTAGAGTGTGGGAATGGAGGGACAATCCAGTGAAGATTTGCGAGCTCCTTTCGGGTGTGCTGACTTAAGTCAGGCTTTGCGTTGACATGGAGTAGAAGTTCGTTTACATTTCAGTTTCCTGAGAGTAGCACAACACACTTCAGAGTTTATCATCGCACCATGAGGGGGGACATCAAATAGAATAACCACTTCAGAGTCCAAGAAGACAGCCGCAAGGACTTTACCGGCTCAGATAGCAGCTTTGAATTCATTCTTCGGAGTAGAGATGACGTGACGTTACTCCATTGAGTGCCGGATTGAATTGATGACCTTATGTTTCAGAGCCTTTGACGATGTTCGACAAAACTTGTCGCTAACAGCGTCGTAACGCGCAAACAATTCCTCGCAGAAGATCCTTCGTTACTCACTGTGGTTCTCAGTTGGGCCGCGAGGAACCCTGCGGGCACACAACACTGGACACCCCAACTGGTGGACGAGTGTGTCAGCAGTACCAACAGAGACCTCCAGTTCAGCAGTGGGGTGTTTGGCTGTGATCCGTCGATAACCTCGAGCGAGACTGTCCGCACGTTCCAACATTACAGGAGTCACAGCTGTGTGCGATTGGTGGCGACGCGGGAGATCGGAAAGGTTTGGTGCACGTTATTGGGATGATGACAGATACCTCACTCAACAACTCACTGTGTTTTGTTCACTGCCAAGTCCCCATAGTCTTTCTGCAAATTTCTATGAAAATCTGGGACGCTCTGGTTTTCCGCCACAAGAACCCAATGACAGCTCGATGCTTGGGTCGCACCCCGTTACAGACGCCATTTTGAACGCAACGTTTAGCGCCGCCATCTATCGGCGCTTTACGAAGCTAAGTACATCTGCTGAAGCGGAAATATTCCACGATGTCCCACAACATATTCCGCATGTTCCCACAGAAACTGAAGGAGAAAAAAATGTTTTGCGTTACGTCTTGAACGCTCCTCGTGTATCATTTGTTAAGTCATTTCGAAAATAAGTTTCGATGTGTTTTGTCTTGTGAAGCGCTCCAGACTCCCCCGCATCGGGCCTCCCTGCCAACAATGTCACACAATCAATTCATTCTTTTTCTTTCTGGTGGCTGTATGTTTCATACTATCAATAAAATTAAATTACAGATGATAAGGAGATCACGCTTCTACGTCTTCCAGCCAAACTCCTCTCCTACCGAAATACTTTCCCAAAGTACGGAACAAAAATGAATGGGATATCAAAAGAGGGTAAGGGAACATAGGTTGCAATATTCAGTTGACGACGAGATCTTATACAGAAGGAGAGAAATCACGAATTGTAAAGTATGGCGGATGAAATCGGCCATGTCCTTCTCAATGAAAGTATTCCGAGCTTGGTCTTCAGAGTTGCAAGGTAACCATGAACAGTCTACATCTCTATGATTGTGACTTGGTCTGAACCTCTCCCCGACTTCAGTAGCCATGGCGTTATCTTGAACATTAGTCAGCTATGGTTACACGTACTCCAGGTAAATGAATACACCATCGTGAGCATAACTAGTGTGGAAAGTGAGGATGATAGATGCTATCAAATTACGAGTGACGTAGCAATTAACGTGTCAGAGTAAGGCAAATAAAGCTGAAAGAAGCATGTAATGAAATCTAGCAACCCATGTTATGATTCCTCTGCGTAATTTCTGAAATAAAAATACATTATACTGCTTATGAATCCTATCTTGCAACCTTGTACGTCCACAGACATACAGTTGGTTCTTAAATTTCTGCTTGTATGTTTGTAATACGTGACTACGGAAGTAATACCCTTAAGCCTTCACACATTCGCTAAATGGGATTAAAGGAAACGATAGTTTTCTATTCATGGAACAATGTAACTTGAACTTAAACCCAATCAACAAATATCTATGTACACTAGCGGTAATGAAACTTTTTGAGATAGGTAATGGAATTTGAGAGGCCGTGATTTCATTCTTTGACAACAGAAATCGAGAAAGACTTATTGATTTTATATAAAATTATATCCATTAAGTAAAGCATGTCGTATGATTTAGTACAAATACTTGGGCACCCACTCTTGCACCAGATAATTTATAGCATTTACGGTTTCAAATGGCATACACAAAGATCAGTTTGTTCATATTTTATCGGGACTGAAATGAGATGAACTGATGTCAAGAGCTGAAGCCTTTTAGAAGTGTGCTGGTGTTAACAACATGTTTCTTCGCTAAATAACAATAATTAGTCTTACTGCATTACTGGGAGTGATAGTTTCATTGATGAGGTAATTCTATTGTGACGTACATGGAATATACTCGTATTCAGTTTCCCGATTTTTTTCAGCATATTTGTGTATCATGTCCATGCCACGCTATTCTGCACTTCAACCCTTACGAAGAACATTTCATATTTCATTGTATGTTCTAATACATTCTTTAAATTAACAAAAATTTCTCAATTAGGAATATGAAGTGTTCCTCATAGCTGAAACGCCTTGAATATTAAAAGAAAGCTGCCCTTGAAAGTTCTGGGTCCATGGTAAGATCACTCTATAAATGAGATCTGCTCCGATTTATTTTTAAAGTAGCGCGCACACTAGCAAAATGTAATATACTCGTACGTTGGGACTATGTAGCTTTTCATTAATTAGTTTATTCTCTTTGGTTGGGTTTTTTTTTTTTTACGTTTGCCAACGGAGGTAACATTTAACGAGAATTAGTATGCAATTTTATACTTTAATATCTTAGCATGTGACATTTCGTGAGGTTAATGTAAATGATACTTTAATTTGCTTTGTTTAAATTTAAATAAAATATTAAAAATACTGTGCAGCCCTAATGGGACTAAGTAATTTAAATTAAAACTCTCTATTTCATTATCATGCTATCCCACATCACTCTGAGTTAATGCAATGTGTTTAGATGTACTTTAACATGTGGCAGGTGGTAGTCACCTATTCTGATGTTTGATTTAAGGAATAATTATTGCTTTTCATAGAAGTACTTTGCATGGGTCTATTTCTGCTTTTATAAGTCACATTTGAATTTTCAAATTCTTTAACATGCCCTTCTTATTATGGGGATAAAGATGTCTTTATTACAAAATGGCTGGAATTACTTCTGCGTTCCCATTAACTGTATAAGGTATTCTCAGTCTTCTTAATACGTCAAACTAAATTAAAGTATCAAACTTTCGGCAGTAATCTCCATCACACTCGTGAGGAACAAATGAGAATCGTAATTCCTACTGTGATGGACTTATAATCAGTCCTTAATTGGTGGAACTAGGTCCCCAACACTTTAAGTTGCCAAGGATCATGAAAAACACATTCAAAATTGTCAAAATGAAGTAGTCTGATGGATAACCTATTTTCAACATCAAAAGTAGCAACGCACCACGCCGGCTAGGCGAACAGTGCTGGCAACAGCAACTTACGTGTGGTACAGGACAACAGAAAATACAATTAAATTTCCGTGAAATTCTATGAAGCGCTTAAGAACGAAGGTCTGAAAGTGAATCTGGGAAATTATGTCGCTCACTAAAACGTCACGCACTGACACAAGATATTTAAGAACAATACTCTGGAAACCTTGTTAAAGCGACCAGTTAGCAGTTACTAATTCAGAACTTCTTCATATTTAACCAATGTTCATCATCTAAAATGTACGACTTTTCTGAAAAGCGAAATGTGTTTGTGATCGGTTGTGAAACGATTTATTATACAGGGTGACTCAAAGGTATGGGAAATTTTGGAATGGATGTTGATGTATAACCACAATTGCTTTACACATTTTACTTATGACTGTGTATAGTACAGGGTATGCAATTACTGAATGTCATAAGCATTTTTGTTTCTTGAGTATCACATCCGATAGATGAGCCTCCCCTCGGTGCACACAGTCCTACAGCCTGATAGACACCTTATGCATAGCTCGACCCAACATTTTAACAGCAGTCCTGGAAATTTCCTTTCGTAGTCTTGCTTTTCGCTCTTCGGTGGTAGCAGATCGAGTACCCTTAAGGTGGCCCCAAGAGAAAAAACAATCACACGCCGCCAGTAAGGCGATGTTACGGGCCACGCAACGTCACCGAGCGTTTAAATGAAACGGTTACAACTGTTGGCAGAAAAATGGGGCAGTTCATGCGTAACAGAACTTTCCATCAAGGCAAAATACCGAACAAGCCTTACAGTGGTTGCACACCCATCACCTTCAAAAAAGTGTGAGCGTACAATGTCAGTCGATGATATGGTGCACAATACGGTAGCCTTGCTGCTGTACAACGGACGCTCGTGTACCTGACGTGGATTCTGCTGAGACCAGCAGCGGAAATTGTGTCTAGTGACAAAGCCACTGAAGGACGTGAACTTCGCCCGACATCCGCAGGTAGTTAATGAAATGGTCGGCGTCGTGTACTTTTGCTAACATATGTTCAGTATACTGTCTAGGTTTTGGCAGATCTTTAGGTTGGAGTTGGTGAACGATCTGCAGCTTGTAATGATAAAATCTTTTAAATCTGCTTTCAGTACTTGTCGAACACGCGAACGATGCAACTGTAGGGACTCTGCGTGACGTCGAACAGAGAACTGTGGGCTTCCCACGAAATCGGTTCGCACAGGCGCGATATTTTATCCTGTACCAGCAGTTTCGGGTCTCCCTTGCAGACAGCTTCTTTAACGCAGAAACTATTGCTTCAAAATTGCGGACGCGGGCGTTATTTGCGTGCGCTGAGGGAACTCGGCCATGGCATCCGATGTTGAAATGACGCCGGATTCCTCTACGAGTGGCCTCCACACCTCCATTCAATAGGCTGTTACCGCAAAGCCACGCTGGACGCTGTTCCACTGCTTCATGCTTACTGTTTACTAAACGGCAAGAAACTGCGAGCAGTATTCTTTATGTCATTTGGCACGACCTACTTCGCAGCATTGTCACAACACGTTCTAAAATTTCTTATTGTTTTCAGTCACCCCGCACCAGACGAGCTGTTTGCGATCATGGGGGTATTTATTTCATCACTCACGGTTAATGGATGGTTTTCAGATATATAATAAAACACCTAGAGTGAAGCAATTTATATGACAAAAAATGGAAAGCAATGAAACATTCTTTGTTTCAGTCATCCGGCGTGACTTGAAAGTAAGCATCTGAGATTAACTTGTCTTACCATTTACCCAACAGCCAAACAGTTTCAAACGTGTAGCCTTAGTTGAAACTTATCCTACCGTGTTCACATTGGACAATTCGGCCTACTATCCCCACGACATTCCACCAGATGCTGCACTAACGCCAATAGTTTGCTCAATTTCTTTTTAGAACAACAACGCCCAATGCGAATGATTATGTTACGCGTTTTAAAGCCTATATCCGAGGGTATGTGTAATGAGCATTTAGGACAAAGATGATGAAACACGTATGTGCGGTCGACCATCTTGGCAACGCTATATCTGATATATCACTGATCTGAGTTAGCTATGGAGCAGTGGTGCAGCATGGGCGTGGCGCCTGCCGTTACGGTGCTAATGAATTAAGGCTGTGTCTGCCTTTTTGCAAGTACAAAAAAAATGGTTCAAATGGCTCTGAGCACTATGGGACTCAACTGCTGAGGTCATTAGTCCCCTAGAACTTAGAACTACTTAAACCTAACTAACCTAAGGACAACACAAACATCCATGCCCTAGGCAGGATTCGAACCTGCGACCGTAGCGGTCTTGCGGTTCCAGACTGCAGCGCCTTTAACCGCAGGGCCACTTCGGCCGGCTTTTGCAAGTACACAGACTATTGTTTCACTGTAACACCCAAACATGTTTCACCACAGTTGTGGCAGCCTCATTGGGGTGCTGTTAAAATACTGGAGAGCTTCAGCAAAAGTGATAATATAAGAAGAGTAAAATAAGCTGAAAACACGAGGTGAAGTTCGTGTTAGGAAGGGCTTGGACTAGAGTAGTCTACATCTACATCTACATCCATACTCCGCAAGCAACCTATCGGTTCTCCCTTCTACTCCAGTCTCGTATTGTTCGTGGAAAGAAGGACTGTCGGTATGCTTCTGTCTGGGCTCTAATCTCTCTGATTTTATCCTCATGGTCTCTTCGCGAGATATACGTAGGAAGGAGCAATATACTGCTTGGCTCTTCGGTGAAGGTATGTTCTCGAAACTTTAACAGAATCCCGTACAGAGCTACTGAGCGTCTCTCCTGCAGAGTCTTCCACTAGAGTTTATCTATCATCTCCGTAACGCTTTCGCGATTAATAAATGATCCTGTAACGAAGCGCGCTGCTCTCCGTTGGATCTTCTCTATCTCTTCTATCAACCCTATCTGGTACGGATCCCACACTGCTGTCCCTCCAGTGTATTAGTTATATTGTTACGGAAGTTTAATGGCTAGCAAACCTGCATAGAACGCAAAGAGACCGGGGCTGAAGTAACAGCTGCGGCCAAAGTTTTAGTTCACATCTGCAGCCTCTATCATTATTGTAGATTATGTTTAGTTTAGGAACTATTTTACATCGTATCTTGTTGTTCTTGTTCACAATACCAAAATGATTATAATAGTACTGTGCGGGGCAGAGATACTGTTAATGGCACTCAGTGGGAGAAATACCACATCAGCCTAAACGTTACTTATTCCTTGTCCTACATCACTTAAATTACCACTTCTTCAGATACCTGTCGAAAGAAAGAAAACATATATAAAAAGCAAATTATTTTGACAAGATACTCTTGGATGTTTAAATGCGATAGCAGTCATGATGTAATGGAAAATTTGCAATGACCTGGGGTGTAAATCTTTCACATTCTTTGTACATCGCTAGACAAGGCTTGGAAAGACGTATAAGCCATTCAAAGGCAATGCCCTACTACTTACGTTATTCAAGCAACAGCAATACTTCTTTCACTGCGAGTAAGCTAAGATGAGATGTTACCAAAGAGTTTAATCTAATAAAGGAATCATTTGTAGGTACAGACACTTGAAATTCCGCCTTCCTGTTGCTTGCTTTAACCTGGAAGCTTATAATTAACTATGACCATAGGTTTATGCCCTGAAGTTCTACTCCTTCAATATCAAATATGGCGCATTTGTAAATTAACAGAATTTGACTAACATTATTTAAGTTTCAGGGCGATAAGGCCTTTGGCAAAGCCCAACAGAAAAAATTCCGGGAAAGTGCAATTAGGAATCGTGCACTGAGAGTTACGTACAAACTTAGTTGTGTATATAGATGGCGCAGCCATCCTGAGAACAGGGATTTCGTCGATATTTGCCTGTTATCAATATCGATACTGACCCGATATCAAAATATGTGACATAAATAAGAGTATCTTTTGACTGCATTGAAGTAGAAGCTTAGACACCGCCAAGGGACTATTAATTTAAGTATGTGATATAAATTTCAAATGGGTATGTCTGTAATCTCTCTTTCCGGTCGGCCTACTGGTTTGCGACTTAACTGACAGCGATCGCATATGACTAATGAAATTTTGCAGTGAATAGGACTATGGTTACCGAAGGAAAACAACATCCGTTACTTGGAGGAAAGTTTACGATAGACTCTTCTGAAGGAAGAATCTATTCTAAATTTGAACTGAATTTCGATGATAATTTTGAAACGGTTGGAGTATAGCGCAATTTCTCAATAACCGCACTTGGGGGGCGGGGGGGGGGGGGGGGCGGGAAGGGTACAATGTAAGATATACAATAAAAACCACTGATAAAAAAGAGAAAACAATTATTAGCAAAAAAAAGGGATAATTAAATGGTCGCCAGCCCGCTAGGGATATGAATCTCTAGAATCATGAGGAAGGCAATGGCAAAGAAGCTGAAGAAAATAATTACTGGCGTGGCAAAAGAAGTTTGTCACACTTTTCCACAACACAACATTTGACGAGAAAATGAATGAATCAGAAAGCACTGAGTATACAGTTACTTATTCTGAAATACTAAATTTTGAAAGTAACATTAAATGAAATTACTCGTTAAATGAATGATTGGTCTAACTTGAACTTTGTTACGTAAAAAAAATAACAGTAACCTCAGTGTAACGTAATGCGAACATTTAGAAAAAGGCAAGTTATTTACTCGTATTTTTGATTATTGAAAGACTGAACTCAGTTTACTTTAAGAAAATGAGCAATTAGTTTTACTTTTAAAATAACGAAAATAAAATACATACCAGGCTAACAGAAGTCACTCGTTAAGCTAAATACAGAACAAATGAAACTGCACACTCTTAATTAGAGCTGTATATTTAGTTATTAATTTTTGGCAATGAAATTTTACTTTACTTTAAGTAGCCTCTGTCATGCAATACAAGAATGTACAGTCGCCGAGGCAGGTCATTAGCAAACACACAAAACTAGTAGTAAATAGTTAATCAGTTTTCATGTTCTTATGATACTCGGTGATCCTGCTTGGTAATAATGTCTGAGGACGGTGACAACACAGGTGCCCTACTAGTTTTAACTAGTGCAACTTATTATTCACGTTATTCATACTTTGTGAAAGAAAATCAACTGCCCAAAGTTTCTGTACTGTTGTATCTGTTACTTGACAGTCTTAGGATGTTGTAGCTGTGCGGACGACGAAGAATGTAGGTGACGACAATGCTAAGCTGCCGTTGTTGCCGCTGCTGCCGTTCGAGAACCCTGAGTCGTCTGCAGAGCCACGGATGATTATGAGACAGGCAATAGTTGGAATTGGGCTTCGTCGGACTGTCCACTCCTACCGTCAACATTGGCGCGAGCATAGCTGCACACCGTGGGGGCGCGAGCGCCCAACGAACGCGACAGAGACTCTCCATAAGCAAAGATAAACAGCGGCACAGCTACTGCCATTTCGTCGTTGCTATCGATACGTTTCACTAAAGTTCCCTTAACTATTACCCAGGAATTTACAATATTTTCATTATAATTACAATCAATTATATACAGTCAAAAACAAATACACTAGTAGATCCATTACGTATTAAATATAGTTTCTGTAGTACAGCTTACAACTTCAGAACCAAAATTACAGTGAAAGTTATCAACAGATATTAAACGGTGATAATTTAGGATGGTTCAAAAGGTATTTTATCTGCTTTTCGGTGTTACCTGTCTACTCGATCCTGAGGAAAAGAATATTTAACAGCCGGACAGAGAGACAAGCAGACGAGCAACAAATCCTATAAGCCCACATATATCTCGCGTAATGATCACAACGAAAAGATCCGAGAAATTAGAGCAAATACGGAGACTTACAAGCAGTCGTTCTTCCCACGCACAATTCGTGAATGGAACAGGGAAGGGGGGATCAGATAGTGGTACAATAAGTACCCTCCGCCACACACCGTAAGGTGGCTCGCGGAGTATAGATGTAGATGAGCGATCCGTGTTTTCTTATAATTTTTTTCTTTTTTGAGTCACCAGTCTTCTGACTGGCTTAATACAGCCCGCCACAAATTCCTCTCCTGTGCCAAAGTCTTCATCTCAGAGTAGCACTTACTACCTGCTTCCTCAAATAGTTGCTGGATGTATTCCAGTCTCTGTCTCCCTCTACAATTTTCACCCTCTACAGCTCCCTCTAGTACTATGGAACTTATTCTCAGAGGTCTTAAGAGATGTAATATCATCCTGTCCCTTTTTCTTTTGTGTTTTCCATATATTCCTTTCCTCTCCGATTCTGTGCAGACCTTCCTCATTCCTTACCTTAACAGCTCACGTAATTGTCAACATTCGTCTCTAGCACCTTGTCTCAAATCCTTCAATTCTCTTCTGTTCCCTTTCGCCTACCGTCCACTAAATTATTAATTTTATGTACTTCGTGACCATCAGTCCAGATGTTAGTCTCCGTTGTTCTCACTTCTACTACTTCTCAATAGTTTCCTCTTTCACCTGTTTACTCTCAGTCCTTGCTCTATACTCTTTAGACAGTTAATTCCATTCTGCAGATCATGTAATTCTTCTTACCTTTCACTAAGGATAGCAATCTTATCGTCAAATCGCATCATTGATAACCTTTTTCACCTTGAATTCTAATTCTACTCATGAATCTTACTTTTATAGATTGAACAGTGAGGATGAAAGACCACATCCCTGTCTACTGCCCTTTTTAATCTGAGTACTTCGATCCTCGTCTTCCACTCTTATTATTCGCTCTTGGCTCTTGTACATGTAGTACTGTACCAGTCTCTCACCATAGCTTATCACTGTTTACCTCAGAATATAAAACATCTTACACCATCAGAGAATATCGAACGCTTTTTCCAAGTCTACAAATCCTATCACTGGGTCCTGATTTTTCTTTAATCTTGATTCCATTATCAGCCGCAACATCGAAACTACCTCTCTGATGCAGTTATTCCCTAAACCCAAACTCATGGTCAACCAACATATTTCAACTTTCTTTTCCATTCTTCTGCGTATTATTCTTATCACCAACTTGGATGTATGAGCTGTTAAGCTGACTGTGTGATAATTCTCCCACTGTCAGCTCTTACAGTCTTCGGAATTGTGAGGATGATATTTTTCCGGAAGTCATGTGATACATCGCCAGACTCATACATTATACACATCAACACAAACAGTAATGTTGTTGCCACTTCCACCAATGATTTCTGAAATTCTGATGGAATGTTGTCTTTCCCTTCTGCATTATTCGATCTTAAGTCTTCCACGGCTCTTTTAAATTCCGATCCTAGTACTGTATCTCCGATTGGCTCTAAATTTACTCCCGTCTCTTCTTCTATTATATCAGGCCAATATTCCCTCGTATAGACGCTTGCAATGTAATGTTTCCACCAACACGCTCTCTCTTGTGCGTTGAACAGTGGACTTGCCGTTGCACTCCTAACGTTACCATGCTTTCTTTTGACTTTCCTATATACCGAGTCAGTCCTTTCGAGCCTCATTTCTTTTTCAGTTTCTCTTCATTTTCCATGCATCCATTTTGTCTTAGCTTCACTACGCTTCCTGTTTATTCCATCCCTTAGGGACTTGAATTTGTGTATTCCCTAATTTCCCTAAACATGTATGTGCTTTCTTCTTTCATCTCCATCGTAACATACTCTGAGTGCTGGAGTCAGGCTGCAACGCTTAGAGTAAGTTAAGATGGAGTACGACTTCTCGTTTTATGTATGTAACATAAAAGAATGTGATGAGCACAATATGAAGTACATGGCATAGCAAATGTACTTGATAGTGGCTCACGGCAGAAATGAGCTAATAGCACTATTTTAATAAAGCACAATGCAGCGTACAACGGAGAATGTATTCTTTCATTAAACACTTACAGGCTGTGGCTTCAAACGGAAGCAAACTTGAGATAAGTCATTTTAAATTTTGGTGGACTGAATAAAAAATTGATATGGATCCGCACGTATTCTAAATTAGTTTAAAATGGGAAAAATAATCGAATATTGCTTGGATCCGACGGCAAAATTTATCACGGAGGGAACTCTAATCCTCCGTGATCTGAAAGGCCACGTACTTTACAACAATGAAAATTTAGCACCATTCACAATTGTGCAACTACCGCAACAGTCTCACCGTAATCCAGAACAAAGTCAAATGAATGAGCACGTACAGGGATCACAGTATCAGGAAGCAGAGCCTCCCAAAAAGAAATTCTGCCACCTCGCAATCCTATTGGCCGGCTGGTCGAAGCTCGCATGAGCCGATACAAACGTTACTGTTTCCATATACAGATGCACTGCTCCAGCGGATAAGCGACTACACACATTTGGGACAGACAAGTGACTATCGCGGCAGTCAAGAACGCACGGCATGAAAAGTATACTGCTCCAAGGGAAACGCCTATCACACCGTCTCTTCAAGACTAAAATATTTTGTAGGCGATGTACTGTTAAGTTATTCTACTTGGATACGTAGCACGATGCCTCCACTATTGACTTCACGCTTTGTAACGTTTTTATAGTGCTTTTCTTTGACTGAGTCCATTGGAATACACTGGGTCGGTAGGAGCGAAAAAGGGGAAGCCTTTTAGAAAACTGAATAAATATAGTGCTCAATAATGCATTAATTTGGTTAAATCTTAGAGCACTCAATACGAGGTCTTCTTCATACGCCGATTACTTGCGCAGAATGACGTTGATTGTATCTGGAAATGCAGTAGTGAAACTTTCGCATAACGAGTTTGTGGTGCTACACGTCTGGAAGCCAGGGCATTTTCACGGGGAACAAAATTAACTGAAGTGAACAGTCTTTCATAGGCAAAATGCCTCCTGCGTACGTCTATAACTTGTGCAGCGTGTCGGGGACTATACAGGGTGGGGCAAATAAGAGTGGCCCGGATGAATGGATTCGACTGGACGTGAAGGTATGCATATAACCACATCCGGTGATCCCGCGACGGGCACACCACGTGTTAGCCAGCCACGGGATCCAGTGCGGGCTGCGTCAGGGTGAAGGGAGAAGTGCAAATGGTACGATGGTACTCACAGTCGAGCAGCCAGTGTTCGTTGTGGGAAGTTACGTGACTACAAAATCGTGGAAGCGGTGTGATCATCTGCTTTCTGAGAAATTTAATGGCGTCAAAGAGTGAGCAAAGAGTGCCATGCAGCTCTTAGTCCGAAAATGATGTCAGATAACATCTGTTTTCAACAAGTCAAAAAAAGTTCCAAAATGTGCTCACACACCACAAAATGTGGCTACAGTTCACCAAAAAATTCTTTAGATTCCTAACAAATTTTCCAATGCATATCTCATGAGACCAGCGTATCACGACGATCATGCGGACAACTAATCCACCTGATCACCACACGTATCTCTACCGAGTGGCTGTTGTCCATGCATTAAAACCAGCAGATGCTTCCCACCGTCTCCTATTTTTTGAGTGGCTGTTCACTGAGATAACAATGAATGGCTTCGACATGGATGGCTTCGACATGGACTGTTCTTAATATCTGATGAAGCCTGGTTTCACCTGAGTCATTCAGAAACACAGGTTGTGGCAGCGGAGAATTAGCATGACTTGCGCGAAGCATGATCAGAAGGTTGGCGTTTGGAGTGCATTGTCTGCGCACCGTATCTTCTTTCTTCAGACGCTGACTTCGCCTCGATACATTGCCATACAGTAGCAGAACATTTCGGATGAGATTACAGCAATTCCAGCAGTCCAGCTTCGATTCGTCTTCAGCAACTTTCTGATCTGGGCTCAAAAGTGCTAAGAGATTAATGGCGGTCATACTCAACTTTTGCTATAGTCAGGTTAGTACTGTATTTCCTTTCCTCTGCTGTGTTTTTCTGTACCCTGGAACTCAGTTCTCCAGGCCACTTTTATTTGGCCCAGCTCGGAATTGTTACAGTAGAAAGTACTCAGAATGACTTAGTGCTCAAACACACCAAATCACTTCCTGGCTCGCCATTACGTTTGCGATGGAGGAAAATATATTTGCCTTGAAAAGTATTTTATACGAAAAATATTGGTTGGTTGGTTGGTTGATTTGGGAAGGGGGACCAACGAGTGAGGTCAACGGTCCCATCGGAACACGGAAGGACGGAGAAGGAAGCCGACCGTGCCCTCTCAAAGGAACCTTCCCGTCATCTGTCTGAAACGGTTTAGGGAAATCAAGAAAAAACTAAATCAGGATGGTCTGGCGCGCGTTTGAACCGTTGTCCCGCAGATTGTGAGTACTGTGTGATAACCACTGCGCGATCTCGCTCGGTGAAAAATAGCGGTCTTTGTAATGACGATTGCTTTGTTTCATCACAACGCTTACAAATATAACTGTACTGCGTGCTGCAGGCGAATTCATTCATCAGATACCTGCCCAAAAATGAGGTGATACTTCATAGGCGACGGACTTTCCCACGTGACCATGCTGAGCTGACTTGAAAAAAGTTGTTAACTGCTAAATATGGCCGACTTCCCACTACAATCTTAGGATCTGTGAGCGTAGACACCTGACATATGACGATAGCCCAACGTCAGAAACCAAGATTTTCAAGCTGTCTAGCTGTGACTGTGATACTGGTGAAGTGATTACGATTTGTATTGATTTTCTTGATCAGTGTTTTTCCCAGCTGGCAAAAAGACTTCAAATCGCTAGTTTCCTGTATTCCAACACTGCCAACCTCACAATGGCAGAGCCGTGTACCATACTACATCAAATTGTTCATGATGTGTTATGCTGATAGTTTGTTCTTTCCAAAATTAGGAATTAAGTGAATTTACTTCTATCACGATGCTATTCACGAATTCTCAGAGGAGGATGGATGAATGCTATGAAGCGCACGCACCTACAATTGTGTTGATTTTGCTGTCTGAAGAGCAAAGCACATATACAGTCACATAGACAATAGGCAAACGAAGGCCAACGAATGATAGCCGACCGCTTCGTTGTTTCCTGTTTGCTGCATGTGCACACTAAGCAAATATCGGCCAGCCGGCCGAAGTGGCCGTGCGGTTAAAGGCGCTGCAGTCTGGAACCGCAGGACCGCTACGGTCGCAGGTTCGAATCCTGCCTCGGGCATGGATGTTTGTGATGTCCTTAGGTTAGTTGGGTTTAACTAGTTCTAAGTTCTAGGGGACTAATGACCTCAGCAGTTGAGTCCCATAGTGCTCAGAGCCATTTGAACCATTTTTGAAATATCGGCCAACGGACAGTTGGCCTTGGTTGCGATTCGGTCTGTTGGCCAACATAAAAGCGTTGGTGGTTGGTTCACTTTTGGTTCCTAGTGTGGACGCCGTGTTAATAGTTGTTTTGGTTCATCACCTATTTTCTGTGTCTCTAGAACTGGTGTGGATTTCAGTTTTTCAGGACAGGCACAAATCGCCTTTGATATGTTTTTTTGACCGGTTTCACTGCTTAAATTATCAAGTGCATCATCAGAAACTCAGGAATTTACAGTTTAAAGAGCGAAACCGATCGATAAAACATACTGAGACTTGTGGCTGTTGTGGAAAAGTTAATTTTATGCAGACTTCCACTGCTGTTTCCTCTGCAGATAATGCCTGCTCTCAAAAATGAGTGCATTTACTGTTCTGAAAAATATTGGAGTATGTAATGGAGTGTGGAGAAACCCGCCAGGGTAGCTGAGAGTGCTAACGCGCTGCTTTCTGGACTTCGGTAGGCACGCTGGCCCCGGATCGAATCCGCCCGTCGGATTAACGACGAGGACCGGTGTGCCTGCCTGCCTGGATGTGGTTTTTAGGCGGTTTTCCACATCCCGATAGGTGAATACCGGGCTGGTCCCAATGTTCTGCCTCAGTTACATGCGTCGCAGACATTTGACACACGTTCGCACTATTTCTGTTTCACGATTTACGCTAGATGCAGACAGCTGGGGTACACTGATTCCATCCCTGGGGGTAAGGGATGGCGGCAGGAAGGGCGTCCGGCCACCCCTCAAACTAACCTAGCCAAAATACGTTGTAACCAAGCCGATCCTGCGATCGCTGCAGGACTATGGCGTAAGCGAAAGAAAGAAAGAAAGTAGTGGATTGTGGAGGGAGAATTAAAGCTGATAGAGTTTTATCATGAATGGGGATGCTTTTGGGTCTCTACAAAATGCGACTATAAAAAGTAGCTGAAAAGATTGGACGCTAGAAGAGAAATAAATAAGCTGCTAGGAAGAAATATGCGATATGTGAATAACAAAACGAAGAATTTATTGATATCTTTTCGCCTAGAACGACAGAGAGAAGCAATCATAATCATAAATCTCTCAGTTGCAAACATAACTCCCCTGAAAGAGGTGTCATCTCTGGAAATTTTAGGGCTTACGCAATTCAATAGCCATTCGAAATATGTAGGTTTCATTCAGGCAAAAGATATGAAGTATCCTTATGCCAATTCGGCTTCCAGTTAGACATTAATTCTGTCCCATCGTACAGCTCCCTACTTTTTAAAAGGAATGTCGTCCATCAGTGTCGTTTCTCTTCTTCTTTTTCCAATTAACAGCTTCTTGCAATAAAATAAATGCTGCACATACGACGACTGCTCAATCATCTTCTAACAACATAATCGGTTGGCGAATTTGTGATTAAAACACTGCTTTACGACAATAATGAATCAGAAGCAAAATTCACAAGTTATCAGAGCCAACTGCAATTTCACATGACCGACTTCTTTGGCCCCAAGCCCGTAGTTTGGTGAGGATGAGAAGCCGAACGCAACCGCTTTGGTGACCAACGTTGGACCAATCCAGTGTGTGCCATTTGCGGGCCTTCTTGACCCAATGTGTATGCGCCCCAGTACGTAAGGGAGCGTTTATGCTGCCACCTAGCTGCTCGCTGTTCGCCGACATGATTTTGCTGTTTGAAGAACAAAATACATGTACAGGCACGTACACACTGGACCAACGAAGGCCAACAAATGACAGCCAACCGCTTCGTTGGTTCCTATTTGCTGCATGTGCACACCAAGCAAATATCCGCCAACGAACAGTTGGCCTTGGTTACGATTCGGTCTGTTGGCCTACATCAAAGCTTTGGAGGTTGCTTGACCTTTCGTTCCTAGTGTGGACGCCTGATAAATGATTCTTAAATGTAATCTGCACCATCGCTGCTCCTCCGTTAACTCGCTACTACCTTCGCCATACACATCAATCAGGTTGTGTTTCGGGCTATGGCCAAAGCCGTACGTCCTGAAACTTGAGCTGTAATTGGCTGCTTTAGTGTCACTCCAGCAGGGGAATTACTCCCTGCGGACAGCGATAAGCGAGGTTGCATCGTAAATGCAACGACATTACCCGCTAGCAGCGAGGTGCGATGTGCCAACAGCGAGCTGCGAGGTTCCAGCGACGAGCAAGCAGGATAATCGTACCGGTGAAGGTAGTTCCTCCAGCAGCACTCACCAACCGTTGGCAGTTTCTGTAGGTGATCTTGCTCCCTGTATTCGCTAACCCCCTGCTGTCAGTAAGCTATAAAATTTTGATGAGCTAATGAAGCAAAGAATCTTACATCTTTATGTTCGACACACAATCAAGTCCACAATATAGTTCGCAACCATGAACTGTATAGCGTACTGATACGCTCCTTTTCAGCCAGACACGTGGTTTACGTTCCTAAAACAAATTGATGTCCCTTAATCATCTCCGAAAATACAGAAAATTCAGAAGAAAATCAGAACACAGAGGAGGTATGTGGCAAAAGTTTAGCTGGATTTAAGATGTTTTAATGTTGTTTGAAGTACCTTCGCTGCTAAACGGTATTAAAGGATCACTAATATTCTTGTGAATGATTCACTTCTTACTTCCATGCTCACTAAGAAAATTGTAGAGGAAATCTTCCTCGTGCAAGATACCTTTATACTTTTGTTTTCACCCAGACATGTTTCAGTTTTTTTTTCTTAAATTCAGTGAGTTTGTTAATTTTCCTTCCGCAAAATTTTTACACGTCAACCTTTAAATTAACTTTTGGTACAAAATATTTTCTTTTATTAAACGACTGATTATTGTCAGATCTTTTACATTGTTTTTGCATTCAGTAAAACTTTTAGACATGTATCTCTGAGTTGAGGCAGTCTATGTGGTTTATTTACGATATGTCATAGTTTCAAGTTTTGTACTACATTTGGAAATAAAGTGGATTTATGCATTTATATACATAACTGATATGTAGGAAGCAGATAATTATTCTACTAGCCTTAGGTCTGCTACGCAATCTACAGCTTTTTATCTGGGAACTGCAGAACGTAATTTTATTTTTGTATTTATTATGCATTTCCAACTGAAAATCGCTATGTATCATGTGGTTTGGCATGTTCCTTACAGTTCTTTATGCTGTCGTATTTTTACTGTTTTGTGCAGAGATAACAAGTTTAATTTATTTCGTTTCTGTCGTTACATATGTATTTTAAACGATTTCTTGAAAAGCACAGGGTTTTCACGGTCATTGCTTGTTGTTGTGATAGCGTAGTGTTCATTTGTTTCGTGGCATATTTATTTTGTAGGTGGCGCGTGGATTTCAAGTTTTGTTGACGTGTGTGGTGTTGGCTTGTCAGTGAGTGTGTACGTGTGTTTTCCTACGGTGGGTAGAAAGAGAGAGAGATAGAGAGAGACAGAGAGAAAGAGGGAGAGGATGGGAAAGGAGTGAAGGAGCTGTGGATAGGCATGTAGAGCGAATGGTGTGCAGTGTGGGAAGATAAGAATTTAATTTTAGAAGCTGACCATCTGATTATATGCAGTTTTGGACAGATGTAATTTGTATAGCAAGAAATTCGATCTCAGTAGTCCAGTTATACAAGGACTGAACATTGAACTATATCTGCATAGAGAACTAGCAAACCACTTTTGATGAATTAATAAAGAGGGTGACAACATATAATGATACCACGATAAAAATAAAACTGACAATCCAAAGAGAGAAACTCAAAAGAGTTAAAAATCACACAAATATCAATCAATCATAAATACAGGAAACATACCTTTCACAAAAGAGTGATTAGTCTAACAGACAAACATTTATCTGAATAAGAAAACAGCCTGCTTCAAAGGATCCCAGACATAACATAAACACAATAGTCTCGTACAGGAAAACAGATATCGCAACACAAACTGAACACATTATAAAACAACAAGAAGAATGGAATACACCTGAATTCAGTGCAAACTTAGTAAGAGAATTAGTTGCCGAGGAAATAAAACATATAATCGGAGAGAAAAAAACACCAAATGACAAAAGACGGTGACAGCTGAAGAAAAGACCTTGAGAAAGCTACAGAAGATATTAACAAAAGGAGATGCTACAATCATAAAATCTGACAAGGGCAATTCGAGCACAGAATTAACAATTGTTCTAACATACCGATACCAAAGAAACTTACGGAAAACCTTGAGAAACATAGAACCAATTTTCACAGACATACAGATTAAAAGAATGATACAAAAAAATTCCAAGGCCTCCACTCTAAAAGCATTGCTTGAAGTTCAAAAACCAGGCACCGCTGCACTCATATTGATCGCCTTTACCAAATCACCAACATACTACCTACCCACTCAAAGACACACACTGCTGCAGACAATACACAAACTCAGCAAAAACAGATGTCTGAGGAACTCAAGTGAGAATAGAAAAAAAATGAACACTGAAAACACACCGAAGCATTGCCTGAAGTTTACAAACCAGGCACCCCTATACACATATTGATCATCTTTATCAAATCACCAACATACTACTTACCCAACCACACACACACACACACACACACACACACACACACACTGCTGCAGACAATACACAAACTCAGCAAAAACAGATGTCTGAAGAACTCAAGTGAAAATAGAAAAAAATAAACACTGACAACATACCAAAAATAGCAAAATAGTGTTCAAATGGCTGTGAGAACTATGTGAATTAACTTCTGAGGTCATCAGTCGCCTAGAAATTAGATCTAATTAAACCTAACTAACCTAAGGACATCACACACATCCATGCCCGAGGCAGGATTAGAACCTACGACCGTAGCGGTCCCTCGGCTCCAGGCTGTAGCGCCTAGAACCGCACGGCCACTAAGGCTGGCCCAAACAAAAGGAACATTAATTTTATTGGACATAATTTCCATGCGCTCGCACATTACAACAGAAGAAACCATCAACACCATCGGAAGAAATCTCCAGCAACAAGAAAACGTAACCAAACAAACCTACAAAAAATATTAGCTGCACTTAGGCTCATCACAGAGCAAAGCTACATCATATTCAATAACAAGTTTTACTCCCAACAAGAAGGGCTACCTATGAAATCAGTAGCCTGCTAGCTAACATTTTCATGAATTGGATAGAATTTGAAATGTTTGACAAAATAGTAAAACCAAAGCATTACGAAATAAAATATTCTACAGATGTGTAGACGGTATAATTCTCTAACTGATGAACCCCAGTCTCGTATAAAGGAACTTCATGATGTCATAAACACCATACATCCACAAATAGAGTTCCTCACTGATACACATATGAAAAGCTTAGTTTCTTAGATCTCACCATATACAGGAGAAACACAATATGGGTAGGAAACCTACAACCACCAGTAAAATCATTCATAACCAATTAAATCACCCCATAACCCAAAAAAAAAGTTTCTAATATTTACTACACGGACTGACCAAAACACTCATCAACAGACATGAAAATACCGAAGAACTGAAGAGAATAAAACAAACTGCACAGGAGAATAGGTATGATACAAAAACTGTAGACAGAATAAACAAGAAAATACAAAAACAGGCAACACATAATCATGAAACATACACACACACAGACACATTACAACCCACAACAAATCAGAAGACGTAATCAACAAATGACACATAATCACTTCCAACAACAAAATCACTCACTGGGTGGGAAATACACTAAATAGACAAGGGCTCAACGTAGCGTAAAGGACCAACAACACAATACAGAACAGACTTGGAAAAAGTACCACCAACACTGACAAACACAAAATGTCTACTAATGGCAACTGCTGTCAAACTCTATGTATGGGTCAAACAGGCAGGAATATCAGAACCAGGTCTTCAGGACATTTCAGAGCCCTGGCATCAGCTCACATTCAACATTTCCAGATCACCTAACAGCACAGAATCATCACCCAACCAACGCAGAAACCGACTTAAAATTCTTTGAAATCAGTAACAGCCTAAATAATAAATTAAAAATTGAAGAAAGAGATCACATCCAAAATCAATAGCCCA
Source organism: Schistocerca piceifrons (assembly GCF_021461385.2). Lineage (NCBI taxonomy): Eukaryota > Metazoa > Arthropoda > Insecta > Orthoptera > Acrididae > Schistocerca > Schistocerca piceifrons. Next base: position 111,103,674 of record NC_060141.1, on the reverse strand, counting down.
ATGAAATAAAGTACTAGATGAATACACGTTGCAGTGCAGTAAAGCTCTTTTGGCCATACACGCAACACCTACCAAAATCTGCATACGATCAGATGGATAGCTTCTAAAATCAAATTCCTGTATTCCTACACTGCACACTATTCATTCTACACGTCTATCCACAACTACACATGGGAAGTTTCAGATAGATTATGTAATGGTAAGACACAGATTTAGGAACCAGGTTTTAAATTGTAAGACATTTCTAGGGGCAGATGTGGACTGTGACCACAATCTATCGGTTATGAACTGTAGATTAAAACTGAAGAAACTTCGAAAAGGTAAGAATTTAAGGAGACGGGACCTGGCTAAACTAGCTAAACCAGAGGTTGTACAGAGTTTCACGGAGAGCATAAGGAGACAATTGACAGGAATGAGTGAAAGAAATACAATAGAAGAAGAATGGGTAGCTTTGAGGGATGAAATAGTGGAGACATCAGAGGATCAAGTAGGTAAAAAGACGAGGGCTAGTAGAAATCTTTGGGTAACAGAAGAGATACTGAATTTAATTGACGAAAGGAGAAAATACAAAACTGCTGTAAAAGAAGCAGGCAAAAAGGAATACAAACGTCTCAAAAATGAGATCGACAGGAAGTGTAAAATGGCTAAGCAGGGATGGCTAGAGGACAAATGTAAGGATATAGAGGCTTATCTCATGAGGGGTAAGATAGATACTGCCTACAGGAAAATTAAAGAGACCTTTGGAGAAAAGAGAACCACTTGAATGTATATCAAGAGCTCAGATGGAAACCCAGTTCTAAGCAAAGAAGGGAAAGCAGAAAAGGTCTATACAGAGGCGATGTTCTTAGGGACAATATTATGGAAATGGAAGAGGATGTAGATGAAGATGAAATGGGAGACACGATACTGCGTGAAGAGTTTGACAGAGCACTGAAAGACCTAAGTCGAAACAAGGCCCTGGGAGTAGACAACATTCCATGAGAACTACTGACAGCCTTGGGACAGACAATCCTGACAAAACTCTACCATCTGGTGAGCAAGATGCATGAGACAGGGGAAATTCCCTCAGACTTCAAGAAGAATATAATAATTCCAATCCCAAATAAAGCAGGTGTTGACAGATGTGAAAATTACCGAACTATCAGATTAATAAGTAACGGCCTCAAAATACTAACGTGAATTCTTTACAGACGAATGGCAAAACTGGTAGAAGCCGACCTCGGGGAAGATCAGTTTGGATTCCGTAGAAATGTTGGAACACATGAGGCAATACTGACCCTACGACTTATCATAGAAGAAAGATTAAGGAAAGGCAAACCTATGTTTCTAGCATTTGTAGACTTAGAGAAAGCTTTTGATAATATTGACTGGAATACTCTCTTGCAAATTCTGAAAGTGGCAGGGTAAAATACAGGGAGCAAAAGGCTATTTACAATTTGTACAGAAACCAGATGGCAGTTATAAGAGTCGAGGGACACGAAAGGGAAGCTGTGGTTCGGAAGGGAGTGAGACAGAGTTGTAGCTTCTCGCCGATGTTATTCAATCTGGATACTGAGCAAGCAGTAAAGGAAACAAAAGAAAAGTTCCGAGTAGGCATTAAAATCCATGAAGCAGAAATAAAAACTTTGAGGTTCGCCTATGACATTGTAATTCTGTCAGAGACAGCAAAGGACTTGGAAGAACAGTTGAACGGAATGGACAGTGTCTTGAAAGGAGGGTATAAGATGAACATCAACAAAAGCAAAACGAGGATAATGGAATGAAGTCGAATTACATCGGGTTTTGGTGAGGGAATTAGGTTAGGAAATGAGACACGTAAAGTAGTAAAGGAGTTTTGCTATTTGGGGAGCTAATTAACTGATGATGGTCGAAGTAGAGAGGATATAAAATGTAGACTGGCAATGGCAAAGAAAGCGTTTCCGAATAAGAGAAATTTGTTAACATCGAGTATAGATTTAAGTGTCAGTAAGTCGTTACTGAAAATATTTGTATGGAGTGTGGCCATGTACGGAAGTGAAACATGGACGATAAATAGTTTAGACAAGAAGAGAATAGAAGCTTTCGAAATGTGGTGCTACAGAAGAATGCTGAAGGTTAGATGGGTAGATCACATAACTAATGAGGAGGTATTTAATAGAATTGGGGAGAAGAGGAGTTTGTGGCACAACTTGACAAGAAGAAGGGATCGGTTGGTAGGGCGTATTCTCAGTCGTCAAGGGATCACCACTTTAGTACTGGAGGGCGGCGTGGAGGGTAAAATCGTAGAAGAAGACCAAGAGATTAATACACTAAGCAGATTCAGAAGGATGTAGTCTGCAGTAGGTACTGGGAGATGAAGAAGCTTTCACAGCATACAGTAGCACGGAGTGCTGCATCAAACCAGTCTCAGGACTGAAGGCCACAACAACAACATCCACAACTCTCTCTCTCTCTTTCTCTCCCTCTTTCTCTTTCTCTACTGATCATGGAGAAACAGATACACACACACACACACACACACACACACACACACACAAACACACACACACACATGGACACACGCACATGAACTAAACTCCACAAACGTCAACAACAAATTCGCGCGCCACATTAAAAACACACATGGCACGAAACAGATGAACGCTAGAGTCACAACAATACATAATGGTCGCGAAAACTCTGTGCTTGGAAAGAAATAGTTTAAAGTGCATGTGCAACGACAAAAAGGAAATAAATAAACATGTTATCTCAACACAAAAAAGTAAAAACACCACAGCATCAATAAAGCTGTAAGTAACATGCCAAACAACATGATAGATGGTGATTCTCCGTTGGAAATGCGTAATAAACAGAAAAATATAATTACTTTTTGTTGTAGACTGCGTATTAAATCTAAAACTAGTAGCTTAATTATCCACTGCCCCCCTGTGAGGAATGTACGTGATGACTGGGTGCTGTGTGATGTCCTTAGGTTAGTTAGGTTTAAATAGTTCTAAGTTCTAGGGGACTGATGACCATAGATGTTAAGTCCCACAGTGCTCAGAGCCATTTGAACCATTTTTTGAGGAATGTAAATAAATGCATACATCCAGTTTATTTCCAAATGTACTACAAAACTTGAAACTATTGATGTATCGTAAACAAACGACTTAGACTGCCTCAACTCAGTGATACATGTCTCAATTGTGTACTGTATACAAACCAATGTAAAAAAAATTACAATAATTGTTCATTTCACAAATGTAAATATTTTGTACGAAAAGTTTGTTTAAAGGTTAACATAAAACAATTCTGCAGATGGAAAATACACTCCTGGAAATTGAAATAAGAACACCGTGAATTCATTGTCCCAGGAAGGGGAAACTTTATTGACACATTCCTGGGGTCAGATACATCACATGATCACACTGACAGAACCACAGGCACATAGACACAGGCAACAGAGCATGCACAATGTCGGCACTAGTACAGTGTATATTCACCTTTCGCAGCAATTCAGGCTGCTATTCTCCCATGGAGACGATCGCAGAGATGCTGGATGTAGTCCTGTGGAACGCCTTGCCATGCCATTTCCACCTGGCGCCTCAGTTGGACCAGCGTTCGTGCTGGACGTGCAGACCGCGTGAGACGACGCTTCATCCAGTCCCAAACATGCTCAATGGGGGACAGATCCGGAGATCTTGCTGGCCAGGGTAGTTGACTTACACCTTCTAGAGCACGTTGGGTGGCACGGGATACATGCGGACGTGCATTGTCCTATTGGAACAGCAAGTTCCCTTGCCGGTCTAGGAATGGTAGAACGATGGGTTCGATGACGGTTTGGATGTACCGTGCACTATTCAGTGTCCCCTCGACGATCACCAGTGGTGTACGGCCAGTGTAGGAGATCGCTCCCCACACCATGATGCCGGGTGTCGGCCCTGTGTGCCTCGGTCGTATGCAGTCCTGTTTGTGGCGCTCACCTGCACGGCGCCAAACACGCATACGACCATCATTGGCACCAAGGCAGAAGCGACTCTCATCGCTGAAGATGACACGTCTCCATTCGTCCCTCCATTCACGCCTGTCGCGACACCACTGGAGGCGGGCTGCACGATGTTGGGGCGTGAGCGGAAGACGGCCTAACGATGTGCGGGACCGTAGCCCAGCTTCATGGAGACGGTTGCGAATGGCCCTCGCCGATACCCCAGGAGCAACAGTGTCCCTAATTTGCTGGGAAGTGGCGGTGCGGTCCCCTACGGCACTGCGTAGGATCCTACGGTCTTGGCGTGCATCCGTGCGTCGCTGCGGTCCGGTCCCAGGTCGACGGGCACGTGCACCTTCCGCCGACCACTGGCGACAACATCGATGTACTGTGGAAACCTCACGCCCCACGTGTTGAGCAATTCGGCGGTACGTCCACCCGGCCTCCCGCATGCCCACTATACGCCCTCGCTCAAAGTCTGTCAACTGCACATACGGTTCACGTCCACGCTGTCGCGGCATGCTACCAGTGTTAAAGACTGCGATGGAGCTCCGTATGCCACGGCAAACTGGCTGACACTGACGGCGGCGGTGCACAAATGCTGCGCAGCTAGCGCCATTCGACGGCCAACACCGCGGTTCCTGGTGTGTCCCCTGTGCCGTGCGTGTGATCATTGCTTGTACAGCCCTCTCGCAGTGTCCGGAGCAAGTATGGTGGGTCTGACACACCGGTGTCAATGTGTTCTTTTTTCCATTTCCAGGAGTGTAAAAGGTGAATTTAGCACAAACAGTGCTGAAACACGTTTGGGTGACAAAAAAGTACAAAGTTGTCTTGTATAAGGCGGACTTCCCCTCCAATCACTATTTCGAAACCCTGTAATTTCTTCCCGTTGCAGAATATACTTTTGAAATTTGGCTCAATGGTGCATAAATCCTTCCTCTGTAATGGTGCAAAAGCATGGTGCCTTACGACATCTGCCTCGGGTTTACCGACGCTCCAAACAGCAATGTGTCGACATATTTGAGAAGAAAGGACACTGCTTAGAAGTTCATGTGACATGCAAAGTGACTTAATAACACAGTGGCACCAAATTTCACCACAACTGCCAACTCCACTATGGACGTGTCACTCAATGCGTAGGCCGTCACAGCCCCTGTTTCGGACATCTCCTACCATCATTTCACACCTCTGCCAAGGGCGTGAGAACCGTAATGTCCAGCACTAAGATTACTCGATTTTATAATGAGTGGCCGAGGAAGATATTCGAGACACACCGCCGCTCAAAACCGGTGCTAAAAGGCCTCAGGGAGTGGCATAAAGGGCGTTACTGAAACCACCCCTCGCCTGGGGCGTTGATACCCGTACATTTCGCCGTCGGAAACAATAGTTCGCACTGCGATGTGTGACAGGAAGATTTTCTTGATATTCTAGTATAAATCGCGCAAAAAGAGGTATAATAGCGGTAACGTGATATATCAATAGCAATGTGGTATAGATAATATTACAAATAATAATGATGCACTTTATACTAGATTCTGCACTCACGGCATTTTTTTTTTTTTTTTGTAGATTTTTTGGTGCAGGCCGGAGAGAGAGAGAGAGAGAGAGAGCGAGAGAGAGAGAGAGAGAGAGAGAGTGAGAGAGAGCAGAGTTTTGAATTTTGTTGCGTCGCTTCACGATTGTGTTCAGGAGGATTAATGTCTGATTACGTAAAGGTGGCTTGAGCCTAACATTTAACCCGGATTGCCATCACGCAGTCTGATTCTTCGATACAAATACCTAAGGGATCTAACTGAACATAAAAAAAGGGGAAATGGATGCACGAATGTGGATTTTGGTAATGGTTATCGAATACATTATTAGCCTCCCGAAACCAACTGAGATACCGCTATAAAAGAGCTGACCTGTAACATAGCATACATCAAAAGAACACTGAGGTTACTTAAAGAAAAGAATAGAAAGAAAAAAATTTCATTACAACTCACCAATATATTCTAAAAGAATGCATACCACCGAACATGAACAAAATTCTAAGGAACATAAAACTTACATTTGCTATTTCTCTCACACATTGCGTGCTACAACAATGTACTGTTTGTCAGTCCAAAGCCGGCCGCGGTGGTCTAGCGATTCTAGGCGCTCAGTCCGGAACCGCGCGACTGCTACGGTCGCAGGTTCGAATCCTGCCTCGGGCGTGGATGCGTGTGATTTCCTTAGGTTAGTTAGGCTCAGAGCCTTGTGAACCATTTTGTCTGTCCAATATTTCGTTGAAATTAGTTGTCCTTGCGTGCACGTGAGTATTTCATTACGTCACACGGTATTTCGAAACGTTTGATAGAAGATTTATATTTTTAAGTACACAAAATGTAGTATAACGTGTAGCGATGCTACACTACACTCCTTCACATGTCGGCAATGAAACAGTAAAAAGCAATCAAATCTCTAGAACTATACATAACAAAAGATATATTTTTATCGTTCATATGTTTCGCATCTTATTAGGACTGAGCGGTGCGACAATAAATATCCGTGCCCAGCGGGTCATAGTGTTTGTTTGAAGCAGTTAATGCTGGACGCGCGTCTTTGTGCAGACGCACATTACCAAAATATAACATTTACCAACTACAGTTCGACGGCTGTTCTCTTTTATGACAAATATTTTATATACAGAGCATCCGCAACCCAATAATATTACAACATCCTTTGACACGGCTGACATTCTCGGGCGTTTCAACTCTTGTCTAAGGACATTTAGGGGCACCATCCGCGACCGAACGAGGTGGCGTAGTGGTTAGCACTATGGACTCTTATTCGGGAGGACGACGATTCAATCCCGCGTCCGGACATCCTGCTTTAGGTTATCCGTCATTTCGATAAATGCTTCAGTCAAATGTCGAGATGGTTCCTTTGAAAGGCCGCGGCCGTCTTCCTCCCTTAATCCGGTGACAACGATGACCTCGCTGTTTGGTCTCTTCCAGCAAATCAACCATGCCAGCTCCATATCCTTTAAAAAGCGATCCTTTAATTCTGTTGAGGGGTATTTTCCTTCAGACCTCACTTACAATGAGGTTTTCTGTGTCAAAAATTGACATCCAGGATAAAAAGCATAAATACTCTTATTTTCTATGGAAAAATTAGCGAACTACTTCAGAAAAGATCAACGAAATACTTGATTTATCCTTTTATCATTGAATATTCCAAATATAAAACGATTGTTTAACAAAAGTTCTACTTACAGGATATGGTATCTAAGTATCTAACTGGCCGATAATTTCTTTTAGTCTTTAACCACAGGTTTAAACATCTTCAGTGTTTTCCTCCATACATCCGTTCCATTACAATTTACTAAGCGAACATTTGATAAGTTTATGGTGAAAGAATATCAATGATGAGATTCATTGATGATGTTTCTATGCTCTGCGAAACCGAGGAAGAATAGAGGACGTGCTGAGTAAAATGAAAAGTAACTGAGCACGTGGTACGAACTGTGAAATGGGGGGGGGGGGGGGGGGGCAAAAGAATAGAGAAAACGAAGAAATTCCAAAGTCTTGGCAGCGAAATAACGTACAACATTCCTTATCGAAAGAAGTCTACCGACATCAAACATATCCCTTATCTCAAGGAAGCATGTGCATCCGGAGCTCAGCATTGTATGATACTGAATCACTGAATCATCGCCTGAGACGAAACAGAGAAAGACGAAAATGGAGGCCTTACAATAATATGCTAATGACTAAGCGGATTTAAAAACTTTATATTATCCGCCAAACAGGAGAGGAAAACTGACTTTCTAGTTAAGCTTCAAGCCGCCATAAGCACTAGTGTAACCTCATTTACTTTGTATCTCGCGACCGTTGAAACAGTTCTTGCATAACTGTTGCCACAGCTGGGAAGGCCAGCAGACGCTCCACCGAATGCAAATGTTTCTTTTTATACAAAGATTTAGCTTATCAGTTGTTCTCATTTGACTCAGCGAAGCAGCGAGTAGTATCTGTAGATTTTCCTGTGTTTGGTATCGTGTAGATCCACAGGGTACAGGAGATGATTACGATGAACCACACGTTCAGAATACTCTGAAGAAGAATATTTATTAACGACGCAAAATAAATAAACAAGCATCTGACCACTGTGAAGTTATCAAATCGAATACCCGTCAAAGAGTCTCTTGGGCCAGAGTCAAGTCGACCGCCAGCGTTCTTATCTCGAGAACAGTGTTTCCACAAGCGTACACTTTGTGTACTGTTAAACACTAGCGCCACCACGCGAACAAAGTTGACCAACAAGAGAAGTTATCGATAGTGAACATGAATTACCAAAACGCATGAGCTAGCATTAATTCTCTTCCTCTGCCTTTTTTTTTTTACAAAGGAGAGAGCTGGATTCCTAGCAGAATTTAAGCAAACATCTCCATTTATAAGGTCATTTACTAGCTTAATGTCAACCTCTTCCTTAATACCATTATCCCAATAACCAGAAGTGCATACCAGAATCTCCGTCTTGCTTGTTTCATAGGATGGCCGTTGCCAAGGCAGTGCAATGCAATAGTAGACTTGCTCGGCTGTTGAAAGCATTTGTAACGCAATTGCTCAACATAATTTTTAAGATGTGTGTGTGTGTGCGTGTGTGTGTGTGTGTGTGTGTGTGTGTGTGTGTGTGTGTGTGTGTGTGGTCTCTCTGTTTATGACCAGCAAAGCGAGTTTTTCTTTGCACAGCGCTCTCGTCGCATTTGTGCCTTGGAAATAACATCGTGTGCACTGTGACGTGTGGTGTAATTGTGCGTGTGTTGTGTAGTACAAGTTCAACTGCATTACAATAAAATTAGCTAATTATTATTAATGTAACATGAGGCTTTATTTAATCACTGCTTTTCCCGGCTAATGAACGTTATTTTGCTAACGAAATCTCCATCTGGGAACGTGTAGCAACGTTGTTTGTCAAGCAGTGTAAATGTCAGTAAGTTGATTCGCAAAAGTAATCATTTACAACCAACAAACAAGCTAAATGTATGATAAGCAATCTAGCTAAAAATGATTTATAATTTTTAGTAATTTCAATGCTGGTATTTAAAAGACTCTTTGTCAGCTACAGATCGTTTATCAAGATGAATGCTACTGTTATCTCGAGGTGGCAACACTTTTCTTTAAGCAAAATGAACAGTTTTGTCACATAGTACCACACCTACACAACACTAATGCATTTTCTTGTCACAGTTTTTCATAAAAGTTGTTACGATATTACCAGTCTTCACACATCAGCAGATAAGAATTTATATCGCGTAAGCTGTTGTTTGCATTAATAGAATTTCGATGCATTCACAGTATAACTGGAATTTATTACCTCAGGGTGGATCCTCGGCCACAAGTACACAATTATTATTGCAGAAATATAACCATGAACATTTAAGTCTGCATAAAAAAATCAGTTTAAGACTGCTGCGGCAATATTTCACAAAGATGGCGGCTAATATGAAACAATCACTTATCGAGTCTGTTTCAGGCTGTGTTTTACTCGTAATAAATAATGTATATTAAATCTTTTTGCACCTTCACTATATGCTTTAACATTTGGAAATATTTCTCAATGATACAAAACACATTAATATTCACCATTTACCATTAAACTGCGCTGTAGATCAATAGCGCTAATGGCTGCACTCTTTTGTAGCTAAGCAGAAAACTTATCATTTATATAGGAGGAGAATTACAATGAAATGAAACTCCAGTCAAAGAAGATTAATTTCAATAACACATAAACTCTATTTTCAAATATCGGGCAGCAACATAACAGTATTTTAGTATAGCTTTTTACAGACCTCTGTGTTACGAGACATCAGTCACGTCCTACGAGTACAACAGTTCGAACAAGAAGAAGAAGGAATTTTCTACAGACTCATAGATAACAAAAGAATAAGATTTTCGTTATCTTTTTACATGGATATTGACTGAGATACAATTTTTTATAGAGTATTAAATAATTACAATTACAATAGTTATTTATTATTTTATTAACGATGAAACCCTTTTTATTAGTATTACGAGAATAGGATCAAAGTTGAGTCACATTCCACATACAGTCCTGTCATAAATATTATTTTGAATAAAATATAGGCGTGGATGTTACAGCACCTGTCGAAATATCGGCGGTTTCGAACATGTCAGCCTGTTCATATTCCCGTAAGTTGTTCCAGAAGTTTGTACTAATTTATTCTACGTTTTTGGATAAATTTTTTTGCATTGAAATAAATTTAGTATATGGATTATTTTTCAGTCCCAGTTGCACATTTTTGTATACAGTATGGTTAGTTTCGATGTCTCTGGATCTACTCCTGATATACTAGTATATAGCTGATGCAGCAGCTCGTCATGTCAGTATCGGAGCTACACATCGGAATAGTGCATCTGCGTTGTGTGAGCTGAAACTGGAGTGTAGTAAAAGCCCGAAGTTGCTTAGTAGTGGTTCTTATATTGCATCCTGCGCATGCTTGGGTTAGTGTTACATTTCATTAGTTACAGATACGAGAGGACTGCATTTGTAGTGTACAGGAGGAGGAGTAATTGGCCTCTGTGCTAAACAGCTGGAACCTGTATTAGTTGTGGTGAACGGGCTTCAAGCTGCTTCCTTGGGTTGTGGTAGCCTTGTGACACCTGAGTCGAAATCTTGACTGTGATCATGAATGCTGCAGTTTCTTCTTATTCGCTGATCCTGGCCAACCGATAAGTAACGGCGAATGGCGAACTGTAGAAGGGTTGCGAATCTCTGGGCGGAAGACAGAAATGTATTATGGCTGCACGGATGTCCCATTATGCCCCATAAACAAGTTTGGAGTATTTGTCCACTTCTGAAAATATATCTGAATCAGCACGGGACACTTCGCTTGGTAGGAGTGTAGACCGTCTTCCTGAAAACTTCGGCAAGTGCTTGTCGTTGGGAGGTGGGTGATGGAGACCCTTGACGAAATAGCGGGGATATCGGGACGCAAGGCGGATGTGCGCTCTGGTTTCCAGAGAGTCAAGTCCGAGATGTGGAGGAGGTTCTGTCGGCAATGACACCGGAGGCAGTCGATTGCATACCGTCTCTCATGATGGTATGAGTGGTACCTGCTACTGAGATTCAGAGGCTACCTTCGGTCCCTACAGGCGGCTCGCAGCTTTGGCATAAACAGACTAGCGAGGTATATGGAAACAGAGCTAGGATCTTGCATCATCGTTCCATTAACCATTCGTGATCCTCCTGCAGTCGAGTTCAAGGCTTAAATGAGAAGCTCACACCATTCTGTGTCTGTCTCGCACGGGGATTTCTCGACCTCAACTACTGGGTGGAGAACTGCAAGTCAAGCTTGAACGCAAGAAGCGGCTAAAAGGATAGCGGAATAAATGAGACGAGCACAAGTGGGTCTGTTAGGATAAAGAAATTTGTCCACAGGCACGATAAAATAAGCATTGATTTCTGACAGGGAAAATTTTATGCACAATAATTAAACGATGAAACATTTGTCATGGCAGGTCAAAGAAACAAAAGGTTATTGTTGTATAAAGCCTAAATTATAACTTGTAGGTTAAGCCTGTATTACATGCAGGAAGCGGCTACTACGATAGTGGAATAAGTGTACACTTGTGTCTTTTACAATAAGGAAATTTCTTCACAGGCACGATAAAATGCGTTCTCGTTTCAGACAGGGAAGAATTTATCTACATTAATTAAACAGTATAATATTCGTCATGGCAGGTTATAGAAACAAAATGTTACTGTAGTATTAGGCCTAAATAATATCATGAACTTCTATGGCAACGTCTCTGTACTGGTCTCGATTATAAGCGGTAACAGTGTCCACGAACTACTGGAAATAGAAAGCTAGCAGATGCCAGATATTAATTGCCATAATTTTAAAAACAAATTGAAATACACGTCTCAATGACTTTTGAAGGTCAATGCAAGAGGCGTGTTTATAGACGTAAAAAATAGTTCAAATGGCTCTGAGCACTATGGGACTTAACATCTGTTGTCATCAGTCCCCTATAACTTAGAACTACTTAAACCTAACTAACCTAAGCACACACATCCATGCCCGAGGCAGGATTCGAACCTGCGACGGTAGCGGTCTGTATAGATGTAAAAAAAATGTAATCCAATCTAGAAATGTGCAACTTAGATGGAACAGTAAATGAGAATTATGTTAATGAAAGAGTTGCTGACTCTTTGGAGAAGATAATGGCGGACAAAATGGCTCAAATGGCTATGAGCACTATGGGACTCCACTTCTGAGGTCATTAGTTCCCTAGAACTAGTTACACCTAACCAACCGAAGGACATCACACACATCCATGCCCGAGGCACGATTCGAACCTGCGACCGTAGCGGTCTCGCGGTTCCAGTCTGCAGCGCCTAGAACCGCACGGCCACTTCGGCCGGCTAAAGGCGGACAGTAGGGACAGAGAAACATATGAAATTATTCTAATTGCCTTATCCAGATATTGGCTTGAGCAACTAATCGACGGCCTACTCGTGAAGGTAACATACGAGGGTTGGAACTAAATTGTGGCAACTATTTATTCACAACCGATACAAAAGAGTTACATGTTTACACTTGTTACTATCCTTCAAAGTAGTCACCATCGTTGTGTAGAACCCGTTACCAGTGATGTGGAAGGCGTAGTATAGCGTTAGCCGAGCCTGTTCTGTTGATGGTGCGAATGGAGCGGTCTACTGCCTGTCGAATCTCTGGAGCAGTTCTGAAGCGAATGCCACGAGGTTGTTCGTTCATGGTCGGAATCAAATCAAAGTCATAAGGACTTAGGTCAGAGGAGTGTGGTGAATAGTACAGAACTTCCCAGTCCCATCGACCGAACAGAGCAGCCACAACTTGGGCTGTATGCACCCGCGCATTGTCGTGCAGAGTGGTGGGTGGGTTGCGCAGAAGGTGTCACCGCTTCTTTCACAAAGCAGGTCGCAGGTGATGCTTCAAAAAAGAACAGTTATGCTGTCCATTGACGGTGGCATTTGCTTCAGAACTGTTCCAGAGATTCGACAGGAAGTAGACCGCTCCATTCGCACCATCAACAGAACAGGCTCTGCTAGCGGTATACTACGCCTTCCACATCGCTTGCAACGGGTTCTACACAACGCTGGTGACAACTTTGAAGGACAGCAACAGGTGCAAAAATGTAACTCTTTTACATCGATTGTGAATAAATACACTCCTGGAAATGGAAAAAAGAACACATTGACACCGGTGTGTCAGACCCACCAAACTTGCTCCGGACACTGCGAGAGGGCTGTACAAGCAATGATCACACGCACGGCACAGCGGACACACCAGGAACCGCGGTGTTGGCCGTCGAATGGCGCTAGCTGCGCAGCATTTGTGCACCGCCGCCGTCAGTGTCAGCCAGTTTGCCGTGGCATACGGAGCTCCATCGCAGTCTTTAACACTGGTAGCATGCCGTGACAGCGTGGACGTGAACCGTATGTGCAGTTAACGGACTTTGAGCGAGGGCGTATAGTGGGCATGCGGGAGGCCGGGTGGACGTACCGCCGAATTGCTCAACACGTAGGGCGTGAGGTCTCCACAGTACATCGATGTTGTCGCCAGTGGTCGGCGGAAGGTGCACGTGCCCGTCGACCTGGGACCGGACAGCAGCGACGCACGGATGCACACCAAGACCGTAGGATCCTACGCAGTGCCGTAGGGGACCGCACCGCCACTTCCCAGCAATTAGGGACACTGTTGCTCCTGGGCTATCGGCGAGGACCATTCGCAACCGTCTCCATGAAGCTGGGCTACGGTCCCGCACACCGTTAGGCCGTCTTCCGCTCACGCCCCAACATCGTGCAGCCCGCCTCCAGTGGTGTCGCGACAGGCGTGAATGGAGGGACGAATGGAGACGTGTTGTCTTCAGCGATGAGAGTCGCTTCTGCCTTGGTGCCAATGACGGTCGTATGCGTGTTTGGTGCCGTGCAGGTGAGCGCCACAATCAGGACTGCATACGACCAAGGCACACAGGGCCAACACCCGGCATCATGGTGTGGGGAGCGATCTCCTACACTGGCCGTACACCACTGGTGATCGTCGAGGGGACACTGAATAGTGCACGGTACATCCAAACCGTCATCGAACCCATCGTTCTACCATTCCTAGACCGGCAAGGGAACTTGCTGTTCCAACAGGACAATGCACGTCCGCATGTATCCCGTGCCACCCAACGTGCTCTAGAAGGTGTAAGTCAACTACCCTGGCCAGCAAGATCTCCGGATCTGTCCCCAATTGAGCATGTTTGGGACTGGATGAAGCGTCGTCTCACGCGGTCTGCACGTCCAGCACGAACGCTGGTCCAACTGAGGCGCCAGGTGGAAATGGCATGGCAAGCCGTTCCACAGGACTACATCCAGCATCTCTACGATCATCTCCATGGGAGAATAGCAGCCTGCATTGCTGTGAAAGGTGGATATACACTGTACTAGTGCCGACATTGTGCATGCTCTGTTGCCTGTGTCTATGTGCCTCTGGTTCTGTCAGTGTGATCATGTGATGTATCTGACCCCAGGAATGTGTCAATAAAGTTTCCCCTTCCTGGGACAATGAATTCACGGTGTTCTTATTTCAATTTCCAGGAGTGTAGTTGCCACTGTTCAAGATCCAGCCCTCGTTTTACATCTCCTGGTCACCAAAGACTCGAACTTCTCGATTCAGCGTAGGACAAGAAATTACTGATCGCAAGGGCGTTACAGCAGCTCGACTGTAAATAACAATGTAAAGAAATGTAGGACAAGAGCGATAAGAACCATATTCTAGGTTATTTCAGGGGATTGCGTGATAAATATATCTCCAGACCGTAAATGTTGACCGTCAATACGGAAAAGTTCGACGGGTATGGCTGAATAAAGCTATGAGAAATAGGAGAGACATGCCGTCTTCCACTGCTGTGCTAGTACCCTGCAACAAAAACAACGACAATTTCAAATTTAGACATAGCCAAAGCCTCACAGACAAACGAGACCAAAACTTGCACAAGGAGATGCACGCGTGAAGCGTTCAACGAATTCGAAAGTAATATTCGGTCATCTTGATAGAAAATAGTAAGAACATTTTTCGTATGTTAAATAGCACACTCTGTGACCATAATGGCATTGGTACTGAGGATAACAGAGAGTACCCCGAAATTTAGGAGAACTACTTGCCCTGTGCGACGACATATGCCGCACACATCCGGAAGCCTACCAAGGAATTTCTAATCCATGCCACGCAATATCGCTTCTGTAGTGCGTTCCATAGGTCGATCAACTCATTATTATGCCCGTGGTACAATATTTTGACTCTTTAGAGTATAAAAACATTTCATACAGTAATACAGTACTGGCCATTAAAATTGCTACACCAAGAAGAAATGCAGATGGTAACCGGGTATTCATTGGACAAATGTATTATACTAGAACTGACATGTGATTACATTTTCTCGTAATTTGGGAGCATAGATCTTGAGTAATCAGTACCAAGAACAACCACCTCTGGCCGTAATAACGGCCTTGATACGCCTTGGCATTGAGTCAAACAGAGCTTGGATGGTGTGTACAGGTACAGCTATCCAAGCAGCTTCAACACGATACCACAGTTCATCAAGAGTAGTGCTTGGCGTATTGTGACGAGCCAGTTATCGGCCACCATGAACCAGACGTTTTCAATTGGTGAGAGATCTGGGGAATATGCTGGCCAGGGCAGCAGTCGCACATTTTCTGTATGCGGAAAGGCTCGTACAGGACCTGCAACATGAGGTCGTGCATTATCCTGCTGAAATGTAGGGTTTCGCAGGGATCGAATGAAGGGTAGGGTCATGGGTCGTAACACACCTGAAATGTAATGTCCACTGTTCAAAGTGCCGTCAGTGCGAACAAGAGGTGACCGAGACGTGTAACCAGTGGCACCCCATACCACCACGCCGGGAGATACGCTAGCATGGCGATGACGAATACACGCTTCCAATGAGCGTTCACCGCGATGTCACCAAACACGTATGCGACGATCGTGATGCTGTAAACAGAACCTGGATTCATCCGAAAAAATTACGTTTTGCCAATCGTGCACCAACGTTCGTCGTTGAATACACCATCGCAGGCGCTCCGGTCCGTGATGCAGCATGAAGGGTAACCGCAGCCATGGTCTCCGAGCTGATAGTCTATGCTGCTGCAAACGTCATCGAACTGTTCGTGCAGATTGTTGTTGTCTTGCAAACGTCCCCATCTGTTGACTCAGGGATCCAGACGTGGCTGCATGACGAATAAAATGCCTTTCATCTAGACTGCCAGTGATACGAGGCCGTTGGGATCCAGCACGACGTTCCGTATTACTCTCCTGAACCCACCGATTCCATATTCGGCTAAAAGTCACTGGATCTCGACCAACGCGAACAGCAATGTCGCGATACGATAAACCGCAATCGCGATAGGCTACAATCCGACCTTTATCAAAGTCGGAAACGTGATGGTACGCATTCCTCCTCCTTACACGAGGAATCACTACAGCGTTTCACCATGCAACGCCGGTCACCTGTTGTTTGTGTATGAGAAATCGATTGGAAATTTTCCTCACGTCAGCACGTTGTAGGTGTCGCCACCGGCGCCAACCTTGTGTGAATGCTCTGAAAAGCTAATCATTTGCTTATCACAGCATCTTCTTCCTGTCGGTTAAATATGGCGTTGTAGCACGTCATCTTCGTGGTGTAGCAATTGTAATGGCCAGTAGTGTAAAAAATGTTAAGTTACCAGAAAGGAATACTTAATTAACGCAGTAGTGAATTTCTGTTTTCGTATGCTCAACAGATTTGACCATCATACGCAAAGAATATATTCATAAATCATGCAGAAAACCTGGTGTAAGACAACGTAGGCCAACTGAAATTGAGTACGTCGAAGACTTAATTTCAGTTGCCAGTTCAAAGCTATAAGCAAAAAAAGGAAAATCTGAAAGATAGGAGTATATAGAGGGTCTACACATGGGAGATGCACTTGAAGGTAATTTATTGAAATTAAAGAAGACGTAGATGAACATGAGTTACGAAGAATTTGTCAGAGCAACGAAATACGTATGTCGAAATAAGGCTCCGGTAGTAGACAATATCCCGTCAGAACTATTGACAGCCTTATGAGAGCCAGGCATAACAAAACTCCTACAGTTGATGGCAAGAAGTATGAGACAGGCAAAATACTGATTTCAAAAAGAATATAATACTACCAATTCTGAAGTAGAACTGCTGACAGATATAATATTACCAAACTATCAGTTTAATATGTCATAGTTGCAAAATACTCATGCGAATTCTTTGGAGCAGAAGAATGGAAAAACTGGTAGAAACCTATCTTTGGGAATACCAGTGTGGACACCGGACAAATGTGGGAACATGTGAGGCAATATTACCTTAGAAGATAAGTTAAGGAAAAGGTAACCGTAAGATTATAGTATTTGTAGACTTAGAAAAACTTTTGAAGATTTGATTGGAGTACCTTCTCTGGTATTCTAGAGGTAGGAGGGTAAAATACAGGAAGCGAAAGACTGCTTACAATTTGTACAAAACTAGATGACAGTTATAAGAGTCGAGGTGCATGAAAAGCAAGCAGTGGTTGAGATGCGAGTGAGAGAAGTTTGTAGCCCGTCCCTGATATTATTCAATACGTACAGTGAACAAGCGGTAAAGGAAACCAAAGAAAAATCTGCACTAGGAATTGAAGTTCATGGAGAAGAAATAAAAGCTTCGACGTTTGCCGATGACACTGTAATTTTGTCCGAGAGAACAAAGGATTTGGAAAAGCATGTGAAAGTAATGGACAGTGTCTTGAAGGGAGGATATAAAACGAATATCAACAAAAGCAAAATACGAATAATGGAATGTAATCGAATTAAATAAGGTGATGCTGTGGGAATTAGATTAGGAAACGAGACTATTAAAATAGTAGATGAGGTTTGCTATTTGGGCAGTAAAATAATTGATGATGACGGAAATAGATAGGTTATAAAACGTGGACTGGCAATGGCTAGAAATCGTTTCTGCAGAAGAGAAATTTGGCAACAGTGAACATAGATTTCGCTGTTGGAAGTCTTCTCTGGAAGCATTTGTATGGAGATTGCCCATATATGGAAGTGAAACCCAGACGAAAATCTGTTTAGACAAGAAGAGAATAAAAATTTTGAAATGCGTTGCTACAGAAGGATGCTGAAGATTAAAAGGATGGATCACGTAATTAATGTGCAGGTACTGAATAGAAATGGGGTGGAAAGAAATTAATGGTACAGCCTGACCAGAAGAAGGTCGGCTTATAGGACGCATTCTGAGACATCAAGTGATAGCCAGCTCAGTACTGTGGGGAAATGTGGAGGTAAAAATCGTTGATAGAGACCAAGAGATGAATACAGTAAGCTGATTCAGAAGGATGTACGTTGTAGTAGTTATTCAGAGATGAAGAGGCTTGCTCAAGGTAGAGTATCATGCAGAGCTGTATGAGACTGGAGAGCACAACAAGAACAACAAAAAGCCACAGCGAGGGTCCAGTAACTGCGTTGGCGGTGACTTACTGTTGATCTGAGAAGAGCGTGACGCAAGGATTATATCATATCACAGACGGCTATTTCTGGAGTTGCGGAAGCCTCTTCGTTTGAAAGTAGACGCAAATAAACTGCATAACGCCAGCTCTGCAACACTGCGCTTGCATCTCACTGACGTACGGAAATCTGTACAGAAAATCATTTAACAATGTTCCTTGCAGATGATCTTTGCTATAGGTGGAAACTCATGACGCTGTGTATTTGAAAGTGTGTGGTTCTTGTGATCATTTTGCATCCTCAGGACTGAAAGTCAACTTCTCACATTCTACGGCGAAAAAAAATATTTTGTGAGAACTGCGTATTACTTCGAAAGACCAAGTATCCTATAAGATTCTGATCGGCAATACGAATTTCTCAAGAGAATGACGTATTATCCGACATTTTCGATATACTTCCGTTCTGGCGGTACATTACGCTGCAAGATGCACTAAATGTATGTCTACAAGCCTACAAGAAAGGTGCATATACTGCTACGGAGGCTAAAAATGTTGTATGCAAGTGGGTTGAGGCAAATCGAACTGAGTGAGAATAGAGAGGAATGCAACACGGTAGTGCATTTACCCTTTACTTTGTGTTGAATTTTCGGATGTGACTGTAAGGGATATCAAGGGTATAGGAAATGATGATTTAAATGCTTTAGTCTTTGCTGATGGTGTAGCTCTTTGAGAAGATCATAGTATGAAAGCTTTCACGACCGGATGACACATCTTCTGGTAAACCTTCCAGGATGTAAGGTCGTGGTCAATGAAACTCTTCAGCTCCTAACGTTTCGTCTAGAGCTGCGCTGAATATCTTCAGAGGGGTGTTTCTCCTCCGGTGAGCCTTCTTTGAGAAGAAACAAAACCAGATGCACAAGTACGGTTAGATGAAGGGAAGGCCAAGTTTAAAGAGTACGAGCTGACAGCAAGCAAGAGCAAAACTTAAGTAATGATTACGAGCAGGACACTTACCCAAGGCATTCTGATGTAAAATGGGCTGAAAACTGAATGTGTGGAAGCATTCAGTAACATGGGAAGTGCAGTACCAAGAAATAAAACTGCCAAACTACAGGTGCAGAACAGAGTAAGAAAGGGATCTAAAACTACCGAACCTTCGTAGCACAAGGGAGCTTCTACGAGAGCCGAACAGACTATGTTTAAAGCGTATCTCCCAGGTATTACGACATAAAGCTTGGAGATCTGAGCAATTAACTAGGCAGATTTGTGCAAGTTACAGGCATGTGGAAAGAAGTTTCTGCGATCAGCCTTGAAGAATATAAGAGGTAAAATTAGTATAGAAGACATCAGAGGAGAGATGCAAGTCGACCTCTCTGCGAGTACTGCACGTCTCCACTTCGTGGAAAATGTGAAGAGGATGAAGGATAGCAGGCTCCCAAAACAATGCAAGGATAGAAAAAGATCGCTGGACCAGATTAAAGAAGATCTGAAAACTAGAGGAGAAAACTAGCAAACATTATCGAGACAAGAAATATTCAAATTGTTCATAAATCCCTAACTGTCTCGCTCGAACAATACGAAGATTGGTGATGACAAATTACTGTAACTAGTACTGCTCCTCCTTCGACGACCAGAACAATACATCAAACCCATTACTGACGCATTTCAATTGAGACATCTTTGGCACCGAACTTGCCTCTATCCATCTGACACATCATTGTCAACAGTGTCGTCTATCATCCTGTCGTAACCCCTTGGGTCGCTACGGGAAAGTGTGGAATTTAATTCACGATGTTGGCGCCATATCTATTAGTCATAAAGATGATATATTTTCGTATCCAATACAGAATTTCCTCGCTCGCTTTCATTGTTAGAGCATATTAGAACTAAAACTGCATGTTCATTCTCACGACACAATACTTTTTCGAGACATATCTACTTTGACATGGTTGCCAGGTATATTCTCCTTGCCATTTACAAAAACGAGAGCATATTTTCACAGATTTTTCATTTTCCTTTTCTAATGTACGATGAACATAAAATGAGTGTAGACCAAATGTAGCTTACATTCAAAGAAATAGTATCGGCAACAATTGAGAGTTTTATGCCAAATAAACTAACAAACGACGGATCTGATCCTCCTTAGTACACAAAACGGGTTAGAACACTGTTGCAGAAACAACGAAACAAACATGCCAAATTTTTAAACAGAAAAAAAATCCCCACGATTGGCTATCCTTTACAGAACTTGAAACTTAGCGAGGAGTCCAATGCGAGACGCCTATAACAGTTTCCACAACGAAACTTTGTCTCGAAACCTGGCAGAAAATCCTAAGAGATTCTGGTCGTATGTGAAGTATGTTAGTGGCAAGAAACAATCAGTGTCTTCTCTGCGCGATACAATGGGGATACTATCGAAGACAGTGCTGCCAAAGCAGATTTACTAAACACAGCCTTCCGAAATGCCTTCACAAAAGGATACGAAGTAAATATTCAAGAATTCGAATCGAGAACAGCTGCCATCATGAGTAACGTAGAAGCAAATATCCTCGGAGCAGTGAAACAACTCAAATCACTTAATAAAAGCAAGTCTTCTGGTCCAGACTTTATACCAATTAGGTTCCTTTCTAAGCATGCTGGTGCATTAACTCAATACTTATTAGTCATTTACAACCGTTCGCTCGACGAACGATCCGTACCCAAAGACTGGAAAGTTGCACAGGTCACACCAATATTCAAGATAGGTAGTAGGAGCAATCCACTAAATTACAGGCCCATATCGTTAACGTCGATATGTAGCAGGATATTAGAACATATATTGTCTTCGAACATTATGAATTACCTCGATGCAAACGGTCTATTGACACACAGTCAACATGGGTTCCGAAAACATCGTTCCTGTGAAACACAACTAGCTCTTTATTTACATGAAGTCTTCAGTGCTATTGACAAGGGATTTCAGATCTATTCCGTATTCCTGGATTTCCGGAAGGCTTTTGACACTGTACCACACAAGCGGCTCGTAGTAAAATTGCGTGCTTATTGGAATATCGTCTCAGTTACGTGACTGGATTTGCGATATCAGGTCACAGTTCGTAGTAATTGACGGAAACACATCGAGTAAAAAACCGAAGTGATTTCAGGCGTTCTCCAAGGTAGTGTTATAGGCCCCTTGCTGTTCCTTATCTATATAAACGATTTGGGAGACAATCTGAGCAGCCGTCTTCGGTTGTTTGCAGATGACGCTGTCGTTTATCGATTAATAAAGTCATCAGAAGATCAAAACAAACTGCAAAACGATTTAGAAAAGATATCTGAATGGTGAGAAAAGTGGCAGTTGACCCTAAATAACGAAAGGTGTGAGGTCATCCACATGAGTGCTAAAAGGAACTCGTCAAACTTCGGCTACACGATAAATCAGTCTAATCTAAAAGCCGTAAATTCAACTAAATACCTAGGTATCACAATTGCGAACAACTTAAATTGGAAGGAACACATAGAAAAATCTGTGGGGAAGGCTAACCAAAAACTACGTTTTATTGGCAGGACACTTAGAAAATGTAACAGACCTACTAAGGAGACTGCCTACACTACGCTTGTCCGTCCTCTTTTAGAATACTGCTGCGCGGTGTGGGATCTTTACCAGATAGCACTGACGGAGTACATCGAACAAGTTGAAACAAAGGCAGCACGTTTTGTATTATCGCGAAATATGGGAGAAAGTGTCACAGGAATGATACAGGATTTGGGCTGGATAGCATTAAAAGAAAGGTGTTTTTCGTTGCGACGGAATCTTCTCACGAAACTCTAATCATCAATTTCTCCTCCGAATGCGAAAATATATTGTTGACACCGACCTACATGGGGCGGAACGATCACCACGATAAAATTAGGGAAATCAGAGCGCGTGCGGAAAGACATAGGTGTTTATTCTTTCCGCGCGCTATACGACATTGGAATAATAGACACTTGTGAAGGTGGTTCCATGAACCCTCTGCCAGGCACTTAAATGTGATTTGCAGAGTATCCATGTAGATGTAGATGTATGTACAACTCATTCGTCATGTACCGCATATTGAGGAAATAAGAAATTCCTGCGTCGTAATCTTCATTTTGAGAAACTCAATGCAGTTTCCCTGCAACACAGTTGGGCGTTTCTTTGTTTGGTACTGGTTACAGTGCTCCGGAGGCAATATCATTCGGCAGCGCACTTCTCTAGTTGCCACATATTAAATGAGGCAGCGCTGCAGCGAAGCGTAATTGATTGCAGGCCTGGCCGCTAGATGGCTCACGCAGTCTGTAAAACTGTTGCCGCCGGTTTCCGCTGCGCATGGGGCTCGGCGTTCTTCTTCCCTGGCAATGAGTTGAAACGACGAGCAAAGACTTTTCCTTTGTGAGGGTCACATGAAACTGATTGTACATACAACGTGCCCACATGAGTAAGAGTCACCTGGAATTTAAGACTAAGGTGACCATATTTTTCATACAAGAAAACAGACATTTCAAATTTTTCTCCATGAAACAAGTGAGAAGAGAACAGGTTAAATTGTTTCGTCATAAATAGGTTCGTTCAGAGACTATTAACAAATAAATAATATGTAATTTACATATAAAATAGCTCTAATTTCACTCCATCCGAACAGTCCTCTGGAATTATTAGTGTGGGACACAATCAAATGGTTCAAATGGCTCTGAGCACTATGGGACGTAACATCTGAGGTCATCAGTCCCTTAGAACTTAGAACTACTTAAACCTAACTAACCTAAGGACATCACACACATCCATGCCCGAGGCATGATTCGAACCTGCGACTATAGCAGTCCCGCGGTGCAGGATTGAGCGCCTAGACCGCTAGCGGACACAATCTTCATTAATATTCTACTGTAGTATGGACCTTCTTCAATATCTCCAGTTTCCCACTTAACATAATTTTTTGAATTTGACAAGTATAGTCAAAAATCACATCATTACTCATCATAGCTTTCAAAATCTGTGCTGAGTAAGTGTTCTTGCTATTTATTCACAAACCATCCACACGAGAAACTATTCGCCGAATGGGGGCATTAGTTCCAGGTAAACGAAGAAGAAGTTGTAATATTTAAAAAAAAAAAAAAAAAAAACTTTGTGTAACACACATTGTTCATATTGCAATGCGAAATATCTTCTACCAACACTTACTAGGTGATGTTTCTTCCACACTCCAATTTTTTAATGTTTTGAGTGATATATTTTTCCCGTTTGGCTCTTGTACCTACTTTACACTACCCTGCTTTCCCTATAGCTTACCCAATTTTTCTTAGAAATTCGAACACCTTTCGCCATTTTTCATATTCGAAAGCTTCTTCCAGATCGACAAATTTTGTGCACATGTCTTGACTTTTCTTCTGTTTTCCTTCCATTATCAACCGTAACGTCAGAGATGCCTCTCTGGTGCCTTTACCATTCCCAAAGCCAAACTGATAGTCATTTAACAAATCGTCAATTATGTTTCCCGTTCTTCTGTAAAATACTGTCGAATGTTATCTACTCCTTCTGCCTCATTCGAAATTTAGTCTTTCAAGGCATTTTAAACTCTAACATAGGATCCCCTATTTTTTCTACATCGACTCCTGTCTCTTGTTCTATTACGTCATCTAATACATCCTCACCATCATAGAGGCCATCAATGTACTCTTTTCACCTAGCTGCTGTCTCCTTTGCATTTAACAATTGCACTCTTAACGTTACATCCATCTCATTTCATTTCATCGAAAGTTGCTCTGACTTTCTTATATGCTGAGTCAGTCTTTCCGACAAACATTTCTTTTTCGATTTCTTCACATTTTTGGTGCACCCATACTACCTTAGGTTTCCTACACTTTCGATTTACTTCATTCCTTAGTGATTTGTATTTCCGAATTACTAAATATCGCTGAACATTTTTGTGCTTCCTTCTTTAATCTATCTTGTCTTGCCCGTGGAGTTAATGAAATTGAAAAGAAAGTAAAGGCTAAAGCTATCGAAAAGTAGGCGAGAAGAATGTATAAAGGTGCATCTTGCACAATACTCTGATTAGTAGATAGCAAGATGTCAACCAAGCACAAATTCATCGAGACACAGAAGGAAATTACGGCTCCTGAGATAGGAGGTTTGGGGCAGACACTAACAAGGGGCAGGCCTCAGACACGGCCCAGCTACTCGGCTCAAATTTGGCAGGTGGCTTGTGTACAGCCTAAAAGGAAGGAATGTAAGATATTTTGGGTCAACACCCCCGCGTTTTTGAGAAAATCACCCCTAAATGTTATCACGAGCAATCGACTCGAATTTGGCGGGATCGATAGATAATTGTAAATAGAGCATTTTTCATCATCAGGTATGGGGTCCGCAAACACAAACTTTTCCAGAAATCGAGTTAAGAAACTTTTACAACTGCCGCTTCTGTACCCACATGACAAACGCTTTTCACCGACAGCGCAACGGCCAAGGTAACTGGCTGGTAATCGGAAAATTCGGGTTCGAATCTTGAAGAAACCTAGCGGATGTTCTTCTTTTCGTTTGTATTGTTCCATATCTCAATTGATAGGGATAGGAGGGTTAATAAGGTAAGTAAATCAATAAAGAATGATAATAATAAGGCAGACAAACTAATTTCCCAAACGCCGTGAGTTAGTGAAATATTAAACTTTTGAGCCTTGTCACATGAAATCAACTCCGAGTACGAGTGCTGCGCATTCCTCACGAAGGATCACAGATAGCCAACCGCACGACGCATGTTTACATCGAGGCACGGGACAGAATGCACGCAGGGAGAGTTATGTTGTCCCGGCTGCCTCTTCGTCATATCATAGTTGTGAACCTGGAAGAGTGAAGGTGTCCAACACGAGCCTTATCGAGGTCAATCGGAAAGAGTTGTTTTCCGTCATTAGGCTGCCGCGAACTTCGCGGATACATGTAGTGATTTTTCCATCGTTCATGCGTCGAATGAAATACGTGTTTTGAAAGAATACAGTGTTCTTCCGTAGGTAACATATGACGAGTACTGTATGTAGTTTTTAGTAATTAGCTTTTCCTTTAACCTTTTTTTTCATGTGGGAGTTAACTGCTCAGGTCATCAGTCCCTAAGCCTACACAGTACTTGACCTAAATTATCCTAATGACAAACACACACACCCATGCCCGAGAGAGAACTCGAAACTCCGCCTGGTCCAGCCGCACAGCCCACGACTGCAGCGCCTTAGACGGCCCGGCAAAAGTAATTCGCTCGTCTGTTTATGCCGTAGTTACTAGTTATTGTTTGTTGTGTCATATCTTTCAGGTGCATAATCTGAATAAAGGAGGATCTACACCCTTCGACTAGCGCTGTAACATATAGATGGGAGCCTGTCACAGACGATGGCAAGCGAGAAGTTACCGACGCTGTGTTTTGGTTTTGTAAAAGTGTTGCAAGACAGATGCATTATGAATGCACTACCGGAAGCAGGCAGTTCTGTTTCTCGTCGTTCCAGATTGACAGAAGCGGCTATTGTCGAGCGATTTTTCGAGCTGACGAACGAAATGAATTTTGTTGAGACTGAAGTACTGTACCTTGAAGACGAAGTAGAAGGTGATTCAGTGGAAGATATCTTGACTAGTGAATCGCAAAATAACACTTTGGAAATCTTCACGTTATTGCGAATATGTGCTTCAACTGTTCCCGATTAGTATTATGAACCGGTTACTAAACGATTGAACTACGGCGCTATACCCCTTGAAGTAATAGGCGGTAGCGCTAGCTAGGAATCATCCAAATTGGAACTTACAAACACTGCAAAAGAATGGAGCAACAACAGCCCTGAAAAGGAAGAAGGACTTGAAAATTTGGGAAAGTGATATCGTTAAAGGAGGGACAAGATACGACAAATACCAGGCGATAAATAAGTGGACATACGACCGATTTATCGAATTTCGTTGTAATAAGAATATAACAATGACAATATTTAAGGTGTGGGCTGCAGGTGCAGCGCTTCAATATACGGCCAACAAGGATTTTACGCTTGCTGCATGATTATCTTGGGCAAGAAATTTCAAATCGGAGTATAAAATTCGTCAACGGCACGTCACTAAATACGTCTCTCATAAGGAGATAGAAAATATAGAAGATATACAGAAAGTGGCTGCTCTTTTCAGCACGCAAACTGCGTCACTTATGACCGGTTTTAATCGTGATTACGTGATTACCACCGATAAAAAAGGATGCGGGTACCGGGTGGACATTCGACGCACGTTATCGCGTAAGGGAGAAAAACGAACCCTTGTCGCAGTTGGTAGTAAAAACAAACAAGCACATTCGTACACGGCGCAATATGCCATCACCCCCTCTGGAAAAGCGTTGCCTAAGGTTTTCTTGTGTTTCTAAGAAATGGATGTTGCATTTGGTCCTCGGGTTATAGAACAGGTGAATCGTTCAAACGACTCGTTGAAAAATGTTCACATAACCTGCTCCAAATCCGGGAAACTGACGAATGCGATTTACAGAACATTTCTTGAGAATGTTTTAAAACCATACGTTTCTGATAACAACTTCTGTCTATTATTCGATTCCTGAAGTGGGAAAATTAATACTACAATATCTGACACTTTGTTTATAGATGGCAAGGGTCAGCCGACGTGCAGAATAAAAGTAATATCACCAAACTGCACACCAGTGTGCCAGCCGTGTGATGTTTATTTCTATCGCCATGTTAAAAACTTTATTTCCGGGCTTAAGAATTGCAGTGTGCTTCTGGAAACCCAGCGGGAATTGCACAACCGCAACGGATGTTATAACTATGCACAGCATAATTCATAACCAACTTTCAGCACCGAATTTTCAGGCAATGATAACGTGAGCGTGGTACGCATCAAAATTAATGCCCGAAAAATACATATTTTTAAATATAAACCAAGATTGTTTTGCGCCGACTCTTCGGAAGAAACAGTGTAGCTGTCGAAAGACTGCATGCATTAGAAGTTCTTGGTGCCGTGAGTATATTTGTTTCGAATGTTTAAATGGCAAGTACCATCCATCTAGTTGTTCGAATAAAAGTGACTGGAAGAGCCATTGTAAAGTGACCTATAGTAACATTTTAGTTGTTTACTATCTCAAGAGGTTTGAGAAATTTATTTGCCTACGTTATTATTATCATTCCTTTTTGATTTACTTACCTTATTAACCCTCGTATCTCTATCAATTGAGGAATGGAAAAATACAAACGGCAAAAGAACAGCCGCTTGCATTCTTCGAGATTCGAACCTGGGTTTTCTGATTCACAGACAGTTACCTTGGCCGTTGCGCTGTCGGCGAAAAGCGTTTGCTATGTGGGTATAGAAGCGGCAGTTGCAAAAGTTTCTTACCTCGATTTCTGGAAAAGTATGCGTTTTCGGACCCCATACCTGATGGCAAAAAATTGATAAATGCTCTATTTACAATAATCTATCGATCCCGCCAATTTTGAGTCGATTGTTCGTCATAACCTTTAGAGGTGATTTTTTAAAAAGACGCTGGATGTTGACCTAAAATATCTCATATTCCTCTGTTTTAGGTTTTACACAAGTGACCTGCGAAAGTTGAGCCGAATAGGTGGGCCGTGTCTGAGGCCTTCCCCTTGTAAGAGAAATCTTTAAAGCAATTACTTAATCTCTCGGGCAACACTTGGTGAAATTACGTGATGACACAATGCCATTGTTGATTTCTTTATGTCACAACGGTGCTAGGTCACAGACAATGTATGACGTTAGCATGGTAAAACCAAACATACACGCAGCCTACAAGTTTAACCGAGTGCACAATACATGTAAATGACAGGCAGTTTCAAAGGACGCTGTTTACTGAATCTTATTTTTCTAAGACCAGCAAGAACAGTAAATTTTTCATCGAAAGATCTGAAAATGTAGGGTAAAATATTACAATAAACAGATGTACATAAGAAATGAATCTGACTATAAAAAATCCAAAGCAGTGTGAAATACAAAACCATTATAACGCCAATATGAGATGAAGAACACATCAGCGATGACAGTATTGACATTCAGCGTAAAGGAGTGAACAGCGATTCCCCCAGTATATGACGATCACAGTGAGCTAATAGATCAGTTACGAATACTCATTGAATGACTATCCATTGCTAATACAGCTCATTCGGAATAGGTTGTTTGAGTATTTTCCCAGCTTAGAGAGAAAGAGAGACAGAGATCATCTAATAAGTATGGAGACAGTACGAAATAAAAGTTTCCTGGGTATGCAATTACATGGAGAGAGTAGTTAAAGCACTACACAAATCAGTTTGCAAAATATACCATCGCAGTCAAGTTATAACGAAAGACTTGGATGACTTATGGCAGGCGGATCTTCTAGATAAGAGAGAATATTCAAGTGTCAGTAATGGTTTCAAATATATTTTAATGATTATTGATACATTAAATTTGCCTTGGCATTACTGGTGAAATGAAAAACGGGGATGTATGCTGCACACACGTTTGATTAAATGCTGTAGATGGGGGCGAATCGATGTCCAGACGAACTCGATATAAACCACAGTGAAGAATTTTAAAGCAGATATTTCAAGACTGTGATGGAGCGGTATGGAATACATGACGGCTCTACATTCACCCACCAAAAGGCGTACCATGGAACGTCTGAAAAGATGAAAGCTCAAATTCGGATGCGCTTTAATGTTCACTGTTCTACTGCGTTGTGCCGGCACGTTTTGATATCGATAGTTCCCGCTCGTTATTAGCCTCTCTGGTCGCAATAGCTTCACGAGCGGTTCGTCGCCTGAAGAGAGCTGATCGGTGGACCAACATGTAAGTGCTGGAGAGAACGCCGAGACATCATGGTCAACAGTATCCTTGTCCCGCTGCCAAAAGTTGCGTTTTTGATTGCTGGAAGATTGGTGGGGTTGCATGTTGTGCGGCTGGGGCCGTGACGATTGCTCGCTGAAAAATCTATCGCTGCGCGATGCATGGAACCTGACTAGTTCTCAACATCTGAATCTGCAAGAAGCTTGTGCCAAGTGTGGAGCCAGGCTGGATTCCTGTCTGCCAGTTTCAAGAACCGGATGCGGGGGCATCTGGTGAATAGCATCGATTGGTTCCTGATTCTTAGCAAACTGATTATAACATCTACGTGATGGCAGCCCTTCTTCGAGCGGTTCTCAGCTTACACTTCGATCTGCAAGAAATTATGGTGAGTGCCCGATTACTGTGTGCATGATTATATTGTGTAAGGCAGTGGCTTTTTTAACTCGCCGTCCTGGTTATTCATTGTAACATGTAACCATCTTCATTCACCAATACCCTAAATGATATCACTCAAGTTACGTTTCTGTTAATTTGTGTCTAAACTAGTAGTGTTCAAGCTGTTTGAGAGACTGGCAGCGTATATAATTAAAATTTGTTGTTTTTTAGGATTCACATGCTTCATGCGCAACGTTCGCCTTTTTCAAGAGTATTTACAGTGTCCATTGGTGTTGTAAATGCAAATTGTTAATTAGTGGTTCGTATGTTACACGATAGCTTGATGTGTCTGTTATTTATATTGTGGGTCCAGTTACAGATGCCTGCATACCATAAATGTGTTTATTGTGTCTGTCTCTCTAGTGGCGATTTGTCCGAAGCCCGTGGTCTCGGGGTTAGCGTTGCTGCTTTTAGATCACGTGGTACTGGGTTCGATTTCCGGTCCGGTTGGGGATTTTCTCTGCCCAGGGACTGGGTGTCTTTGCTGTCCTCATCATCCCATCGTCATCATCATCAAGACAGTGGCTCGAATTGACTATGTGTAACAAATTGGACTGTGTGAAAATTGGGTCTTTGTACAGGCGCTGATGACCGAGCATTTGAGCGCCCCACAAACAAAACATCATACCTAATGCCGATCGGCCCCCCCGCCCCCCCCCCCCCCCCCCACGAACCGTGGACCTTGCCGTTGGTGGGGAGGCTTGCGTGCCTCAGCGATACAGGTAGCCGTACCGTAGGTGCAACCACAACGGAGGGGTATCTGTTGAGAGGCCAGACAAACGTGTGGTTCCTGAAGAGGGGCAGCAGCCTTTTCAGTAGTTGCAGGGGCAACAGTCTGGATGATTGACTGATCTGGCCTTGCAACACTAACCAAAACGGCCTTCCTGTGCTGGTACTGCGAACGGCTGAAAGCAAGGGGAAACTACAGCCGTAATTCTTCCCGAGGGCATACAGCTGTCATCATCATCATCAGTTATCTGCTATATTAGCAGGTCCTTTGCCTCTCCATTTTCTGCGATCCATTGCTTCCTTCTTAAGGCTGCTGTATGTTGTACCGTCCATCATGTCATCCAGTATCTGGAATCTCTTCCTTCCTCGCTTCCTTTTCCCTTCTACATAACCTTCTAAAACTGTTTTTATCAGTCCGTCATTCTTTCTTAATATATGCCCAATCCAATTTCTTTTTCTTCTCTTTATTACATCTAGTAACTGCCTTTTCTCTCCCACTCTTCTCAGTACCTCTTCATTTTTTACTCTGTCCATCCAACTTATTCCTTCCATCTTCCGCCATGTCCAGATCTCAAAAGCCTCCAGCCTTTCTCTGTCTTTTTTCCTCATAGTCCATGTTTCAGCGCCATATAGAAGAACACTCCATACAAGACATTTTATGAGTCTCTTTCTGAGTTCTCTGTCCATACCGCTGCAGAAGATTCTCCTTTTCTTATAAAACGCCTCTTTTGCCATTGCTATCCTTGTTTTAATTTCTGTGGTGCACTTCCAGTCGGTGTCTATCCTGCTTCCAAGATACTTAAAATTTTGCACCTGTTCTAGTGTTTCTCCATTCAGCACAATTTTTATTTCCTTATTTCCTCCTATTGCCAATACTTTTGTTTTATTTGTGTTAATTTTCATTCCATATTTTTTTCCGTTAGTTGCAATGGTGTCCACCAATTCCTGTAATTCTTTTTCCCCTGTGGCTAGAAGGACCATGTCATCAGCAAATCTCAAGCACCCTACTCTTCTTCCTCCAATTTCTACTCCTTTTTCATCTAATGAGCATTGGTCAATCATATTTTCCAAGTACAGGTTGAAAAGAGTAGGTGATAAACAGCATCCTTGTCTTACTCCTTTCCCTAGTCTGATCCAGTTTGTACTTCCTCCTCTCACTTTAACTGAAACTTTTTGATTAAGGTACAATGAGTTTATAAGTCTTCTGGTTTTCCAGTCCACTCTCTTTTCCCTCATAATAGTCGCCAGCTTGTCCCAAACCACATTGTCAAATGCCTTTTCTAAATCGATGAAGCACATATATAGGTCTCTTCCTTTTTCAATAAACCTTTCTCCCAAGATTCGTAGGAGCCCTATTGCATCTCTGGTGCCCGTATTCCGTCTAAAGCCAAACTGCTCCTCGCCGAGATTCTCCTCTATTACTTTTTCAAGTCTTTTATTAATTATTCTTAACATCACTTTGGCTGCATGTGAAATGAGGCTGATTGTCCTGTGCTCGCTGCATTTCTTGGTTCCTTGTTTTTTCGGCAATGGAATCATTACTGTTGTCAAAAAGTCCTCAGGCCATTCACCACTGTCATATATTTTATTACATAACCTCAATATTTCTCTTATTCCATTGTGGTTCAAGCATTTTAGTATTTCTCCCGGTATTGTATCTGTACCTACTGCTTTGCCATTTTTCATTGCATCAATGGCAGACTTTACTTCTTCCATTATGATGGTCGGTCCTTTCTCTTCATCACTTACACTGTTGTGTGGTTCAAGTTCTAGAGTTTCTGGTTTGCTATTTGTGTCATATAGCTCTTTTATATATTCTTCCCATCTCTGGAGGACATCGTCACGATCTTTATACACTACCTCTTCGTCTTTACTCAAAATTTCCATAGTAGCACTTCCTGCTCTGTTTTGTTCCCATGTCATAGTCTTTACTCTGTTGTATAGTAAGTCGTATCTTCCTTTCCTGTCCAGTTCTTCAATTTCATGACATTCCTCTTTTAGCCATTTTTTCCTAGCTGCTCTGTTTCTCTTCGCAGTTCGTTATTTAACCTTCGGTATATCTTTCTTGCATCTTCAGTGTTCTTGTTTTTCAATTTTCTTCTCTCCTCCATCTTGGAAATCATTTCTTGTGTGACCCATGGTTTTTTTGACCTTTTCCCTTTTACATATCCTATATTTTGCTGTCCTGCTTTAATGATTCCTTCTTTCAGCATATTCCAGTACTCGTTGGCATTATCAGGTGCTTCTTTGTCTCGTAATGTGATTAGAAAGTCCCGAGACAGCATTTCTGTAATTTGTTCTTTGTTGGACCTTATCTTCTCTAGATCCCATTTCTTCACCATTGTCGCCTTTTTCAGTTTTTTCATTCTTATTTCTATTTCTGCCATAAGTAAGTTGTGGTCACTATTAATATCTGAACCTGGTAATGTGTGCACCTTCTTGATTCCATTCCTGTATCTTTCTTCTACCAGTATAAAATCGATTTGGTTTCTATATTTATCCCCTGGTGATTTCCAAGTGTAGAGCCTCCTCTTATGGTACTTGAACCATGTGTTTGCCACTATCAGCTGCCTTTCCCTGTAGAAGTCAATTAACCATTCACCTCTGTCATTTCTCTTTCCAATACCATGACTGCCTACTATGTTTCCCTCTTTCCCTTCTCTCACAATGGCGTTCCAGTCTCCCATTACTATTTTGCAGCATTTTTTATTTTCGTCCATTATTCTCTCTATTACATTGTATGTTTCCTCTACAATTTGGTCATCATGTTCTGAAGTTGGCATATACACCTGGACAATCAGTAAATCTTTTTGTGCTCCTTTCAGCCTTACACCAATAACCCGGTCATTTGCATAGTCTACATATTCCACACATTTAGCCAATTCCTTTGTCATAATCATTCCTACTCCATTAATTCCTTTTACTTCTCCTCCTGAGTAGTAGAATACATATTCATCTGACTGCAACTCTCCATGTCCATTCCATCTTACTTCAGCAACTCCTACGAGGTCCATATGATTCTTTTCCATCTCTCTTTTAAGGTTTTCAAGTTTTCCTGCTTGTAGCAGAGTTCTGACATTCCAGGTACCAACTCTCGTTTTGATTTTTTGCCTCCTTTCAAGTTGTCCCCCCCCGGAGATCCGAATGGGGGACTATTTTACCTCCGGACACTGATTTAACATGAGAGGAAGCCATTTTTTGTGCATAAAATGGAGACTGCATTATGCAGGGAAGATAATCTGCGGTGGTATTCCGTTGCCTTCCGCAGTTCTGGAGGCCGCCCCTAACATGGGATACAGACGCCTTTTGCAGCCGCCCGCTCCGGGTCAGACACTGCACGAGAAGTATAGGTTGGAAAATGAAAGACCCCTAGCCCTCGAAACCTAATAGCGTCAGGGTCGGAAAAGAACAAGAGCTGGCCTAGGGTGGCCACATAGGAAAGATAAGAGTGAGGAGCCTGGCATAAGTAAGTGGAAGCAATGCCAGGACTCAGCTCGGGGCCCCGTGGTCGCCAGCCACGTATCACTAGGTGTGACAGCTGTACTGTATCGTTAAATGATGGTGGCGACCTCTTGGGTAAAATATTCCGGAGGTAAAATAGTCCCCCATTCGGATCTCCGGGCGGGGACTACTCGAGATAATGTTATCAGGAGAAAGAAAACTGGCGTTCTACGGATCGGAGCGTGGAATGTCAGATCCCTTAATCGGGCAGGTAGGTTAGAAAATCTAAAAAGGGAAATGGATAGGTTAAAGTTAGATATAGTGGGAATTAGTGAAGTTCGCTGGCAGGAGGAACAAGACTTCTGGTCAGGTGACTACAGGGTTATAAACACAAAATCAAATAGGGGTAATGCAGGAGTAGGTTTAATAATGAATAGGAAAATAGGAATGCGGGTAAGCTACTACACACAGCATAGTGAACGCATTATTGTGGCCAAGATAGAAACGAAGCCCACGCCTACCACAGTAGTACAAGTTTATATGCCAAATAGCTCTGCAGATGACGAATAAATTGAAGAAATGTATGATGAAATAAAAGAAATTATTCAGATAGTGGAGGGAAACGAAAATTTAATACTCATGGCTGCCTGGAATTCTTCAGTAGGAAAACGTAGTAGGTGAATATGGATTGGGGGTAAGAAACGAAAGAGGAAGCCGCCTGGTAGAATTTTGCGCAGAGCACAACTTAATCATAACTAACACTTCGTTCACGAATCATAAAAGAAGGTTGTATACATGGAAGAATCCTGGAGATACCAAAAGGTATCAGATAGATTATATAATGGTAAGACAGAGATTTAGGAACCAGGTTTTAAATTGTAAGACATTTCCAGGGGCAGATGTGGACTCTGACCACAATCTATTGGTTATGAACTGTAGATTAAAACTGAAGATACTGCAAAAAGGTGGGAATTTAAAGAGATGGAACCTGGATAAACTTAAAGAAACAGAGGTTGTAGAGAGAGGGAGAGCATTAGGGAACGACTGACAAGAATGGGGGAAAGACATACACTAGGAGAAGAAGAATGGGTAGCTTTGAGGGATGAGGTAGTGAAGGCAGCAGAGGATCAAGTAGGAAAAAAGACGAAGGCTAGTAGAAATCATTGTGTAACAGAAGAAATATTGAATTTAATTGATGAAAGGAGAAAATATAAAAATGCAGTAAATAAAGCGGATAAAAAGGAATACAAACGTCTCAAAAATGAGATCGACAGGAAGTGCAAAATGGCTAAGCAGGGATGGCTAGAGGACAAATGTAAGGATGTAGAGGCTTATCTCACTAGGGGTAAGATAGATACTGCCTACAGGAAAAATAAAGAGACCTTTGGAGAAAAGAGAACCACTTGTATGAATATCAAGAGCTCTGATGGAAACCCAGTTCTAAGCAAAGAAGGGAAAGCAGAAAGGTGGAAGGAGTATATAGAAGGTCTATACAAGGGCGATGCACTTGAGGACAATATTTTGGAAATGGAGGAGGATGAAGATGAAGAAGAGGGAGATACGTTACTGCGTGAAGAGTTCGACAGAGCACTGAAAGACCTGAGTCTAAACAAAGCCCCGGGGTAGACAACATTGCATTAGAACTACTGCCAGCCTTGGGAGAGCCAGTCCTGACCAAACTCTACCATCTGTTGAGCAAGATGTATGAGACAGGCGAAAAACCCTCAGACTTCAAGAAGAATATCTTAATTCCAATCCCAAAGAAAGCTGGTGTTGACAGATGTGAAACTTACTGAACTATCAGTTTAATAAGTCACGGCTGCAAAATACTAACGCGAATTCTTTACGGACGAATGGAATAACTAGTAGAAGCCGACCTCGGGGAAGATCACTTAGGATTCAGTAGAAATATCGGAACACGTGAGGCAATACTGACCCTACGACTTATCTTAGACAATAGATTAAGGAAAGGCAAACCTACGTTTCTAACATTTGTAGACTTAGAGAAAGATTTTGACAATGTTGACTGGAATACTCTCTTTCAAATTCTGAAGGTGGCAGGGGTAAAATACAGGGAGCGAAAAGCTATTTACAATTTGTACAGAAACCAGATTGCAGTTATAAGAATCGAGGAACATGAAAGGGAATCAGTGGTTGGGAACGGAGTGAGACAGGGTTGTAGCCTCTCCCCGATGTTATTCAATCTGTATATTGAGCAAGCCGGCCGGGATGGCCAAGCGGTTAAAGGCGCTACAGTCTGGAGCCGCGCGACCGCTACGGTCGCAGGTTCGAATCCTGCCTCGGGCATGGATGGGTGTGATGTCCTTAGGTTTAATTAGTTCTAAGTTCTAGGGGACTGATGACCATAGAAGTTAAGTCCCATAGTGCTCAGAGCCATTTGAACCATTTTTTATATTGAGCAAGCAGTGAAGAAAACAAAAGAAAAATTCGGAGTAGGTATTGAAATCCATGGAGAAGAAATAAAAACTTTGAGGTTCGCCGATGATATTGTAATTCTGTCAGAGACAGCTAAGGACTTGGAGGAGCAGTTGAACGGAATGGATAGTGTCTTGAAAGGAGGATATAAGATGAACATCAACAAAAGCAAAACGAGGATAATGGAATGTAGTCGAATTAAGTCGGGTGATGCTGAGGGTATTAGATTAGGAAATGAGACACTTAAAGTAGTAAATGAGTTTTGCTATTAGGGGAGCAAAATAACTGATGACGGTCGAAGTAGATAGGATATAAAATGTAGACTGGCAATGGCAAGGAAAGCGTTTCTGAAGAAGAGAAATTTGTTAATATCGAGTATAGATTTAAATGTCAGGAAGTCGTTTCTGAAGGTATTTGTATGGAGTGTAGTCATGTATGGAAGTGAAACATGGACGATAAATATTTTGGACAAGAAGAGAATAGAATCTTTCAAAATGTGATGCTACAGAAGAATGCTGAAGATAAGATGGGTAGATCACATAACTAATGAGGAAGTGTTGAATAGGATTGGGGAGAAGAGATGTTTGTGGCACAGCTTGACTAGAAGAAGGGATCGGTTGGTAGGACATGTTCTGAGACATCAAGGCATCACCAGTTTAGTATTGGAGGGCAGTGTGGAGGGTAAAAATCGTAGGGGGAGACCAAGAGACAAATACGCTAAGCAGATTCAGAAGGATGTAGATTGCAGTAGATACTGGGAGATGAAGAGGCTTGCACAGGATAGTGTAGCATGGAGAGCTGCATCAAACCAGTCTCAGGACTGAAGACCACAACAACAACAAAAACAATGGCGATCGCCATCCACAGTTAAATGAAGAAAGATAAATTTTTGGCTCTGAAACTCACACCTGTATCATACTTTTAATTTCATGTTGTCAGGTTATTCCACTTGCTTGGGACAAGTTGTCTTCCTTCTAATTATCAGCGAGCAGTTAAGTGATAATGGATGACTGATATCAGTGACCGTTTAGCGATTTTCAATGCGTTTTTTAATCTTGTAATGTGGAATATGCAGATTAACTTTATAGAACAATGATCTGATTAGACCTCTGTGCTAAGAATCTATGAAAAGAATTTTAACTCAATGTTGTCCCAATTTTATTTTAATTTCATTTGGCCTTTTGTGAAAATTATGTAATATCTATCAACAGTTGTGTTGTTGGAAATTAATTTAATTAATTCCGGGGGTAGCTGTTAAGATTGTCTTGCATCAGTTTCTGTGTTTCAGTAAATTGGTTTGTGTTTTCATTAAATATGTTAATATACATGTTGGCCAGTATCCTTCCACTCAACATCAGCTCCCTACCACATTGCGTGTACAAATGGTTAGATATCCTCTCGCAAATAAATGCACATTATAATCAAACCAAGCGTCGCATAATAAATATCAGCCAATCGATGTTTGTGTAACTGAGATACAGAATACAATCGTATTATAATGGTGGACTCATGCAAACAGAATTCTAATGTAGGTGATTTGGTACGTATTTCAAAACAAAAGACGGCATTTAAGAAGTCGCACCTACCAGACACGTCAAGTGAGATATTTACAGTTTTCTAAGTGCAGAGAAAAGATTCCAGAACCCACAGTACATCTTGAAGGACAGCGGCGGTACCGCATCTGAAGGATGCTTTCACATAGAGGAAATGCAGAACAGCTCGGAACAGCAACGGTTTCTCATAAATAGAGTCATAAGAAGTTGAGGAAATAGAGCACTTCCTGCAGTACAAATCTGTTGGATTAATACCAACGATTTGCTATATAATCGAGAGAATAGACCGCAACCACCACAGTAGTACAACACGCGTGATAGGCGACGCATTAGAGGAGGTGGTAGCATTCCCGACAAACCAGCGGTCGAATTACACTTTACTGGATATAACTACTGTGGGCACGGAACAAAGACTCAAAGACGGTTGGCACTTGGTGCTAAGCGGATTAACCTTCTTGACGAGGTGTGTAAGGAACACAACATTGCGTCTCCCAGCTCATCATGCTGCACATAGAACACATCGAATTTCAGCTGATTAGACTTAGGCAGTATGTGCGAGACGTGACACTAGTACAGGGCAACGCACTGCAACATTTGTAGTTGATAAAACCATGCGTCGTAAAATTAAGTTGGGTCTGAGGATGAATTTCAACTATGTGAATTCAGCCGTAAATAGAAATATTAAAAAAGGTAGGGAGATTTTTCTGTTTAGCACAAGTGACAAAAAGCAGATTTCAGAGTACTTGACGGCTCAACACAATAGTTTTATCACAAGTAGAGATAGTGTTGAGAATCAGTGGACAAAGTTCAAAACCATCGTACAATATGCATTAGATGAGTATGTGCTAAGCAAGATCGTAAGAGATGGAAAAGAGCCACCGTGGTACAACAAACGAGTTAGAAAAATGCTACGGAAGCAAAGGGAACATCACAGCAAACATAAATATAGCTAAAGCCTTGTAGACAAACAAAAATTACACGATGTGAAATGTAGTGTGAGGAGGGCTATGCTAGAGGCGTTCAACGAATTCGGAGATAAAGTTCTATGTACTGACTTGGCAGAAAATCCGAAGAAATTTTTGTCTTATGTCAAAGCGGTAGATGGATCAAAACAAAATGTCCAGTCACACTGTGACCAAAATGGTACTAAACAGAGAATGACAGACTAAAGGCCGAAATACTAAATGTCTTTTTCCGAAGCTGTTTCACAGAGGAAGACTGCACTGTAGTTCCTTCTCTAGATTGTCGCACAGATGACAAAATGGTAGATATCGAAATAGATGACAGAGGGATAGAAAAATAATTAAAATCGCTCAAAAGAGGAAAGACGGCTGGACCTGATGGGATACCAGTTCGATTTTACACAGAGTACGCGAAGGAAATTGCCCCTCTTTTTGCAGCGGTGTACCGTAGGTTTCTAGAAGAGCGTAGAGGTCCAAAAGATTGGAAAAGGGCACAGGTCATACCCGTTTTCAAGAACGGACATCGAACCGATGTGCAGAACTATATCTCTACCGTCGATCAGTTGTAGAATTTTGGAACACGTATTATGTTCGAGTATAACGATTGTTCTGGAGACTAGACATCTCCTCAGTAGGAATCAGCATGGGTTTCGAAAAACAGGATCGTGTGAAACCCAGCTCGTGCTATTCGTCCACGAGACTCAGAGGGCAATAGACACGGGTTCCCAGGTAGATGCCGTGTTTCTTGACTTCCATAAGGCGTTTGATACAGTTCCACAGTCGTTTAATGAACAAAGTAAGAGCATATGGACTATCAGACCAATTGTGTGATTGGATTGAAGAGTTCCTGGATAACAGAACGCAGTATGTCATTGTCAATTGAAAGAAGTCTTCCGAAGTGAGAGTGATTCCGGTGTGCCGCAGGGGAGTGTCGTGGGACCGTTGCTATTCACAATATATATAAATGACCTGAGGCTATTTTTAGGATGATGCTGTAGTATATCGAGAGGTTGTAACAATGGAAAATTGTACTGAAATGCAGGAGGATCTGCAACGAATTGACGCATGGTGCAGGGAATGGCAATTGAATCTCAGTGTAGACAAGTGTAATGTGCTGCGAATACTTAGAAAGAAAGATCCTTTATCATTTAGCTACAATATAGCAGGTCACCAACTGGATACAGTTAATTCCATAAATTATCTGGGAGAAGGTATTAGGAGTGGTTTAAAATGGAATGACAATATAAAATTAATCGTCGGTAAAGCAGAAACCAGACTGAGATTCATTGGAAGAATCCTAAGGAAATGCAGTCCGAAAACAAAGGCAGTAGGTTACAGTACACTTGTTCGCCCACTGCTTGAATACTGCTCACCGGTGTGGGATCCTCACCAGATGGGTTGATAGAAGAGATAGAGAAGATACAACGGAGAGCAGCGCGCTTCGTACATTTAGTTATCGCGAGAGCGTTATGGAGATGATAGATAAACCTCAGTGGAAGACTCTGAGAGGCACTCAGTAGCTCGGTACGTGCTTTTGTTGAAGTTTCGAGAACATACCTTCCCTCCTACGTATATCTTGCGAAGAGACCACGAGGATAAAATCAGAGAGATTAGAGCCCATACAGAGGCATACCGACAATCTTTCTTTTTCACGAACAATACGAGACTGGAATAGAAGGGAGAAGCGATAGAATTACTCAAGGTATTCTCCGCCACACACCGTCGGGTGGCTTGCATAGTATGGATGTAGATGTAGATGTCATGAACGTCGCACATGGTGCGCTAAAGAATAAAAAGAATACGATGACGATGAAGAAGGACAAGACGGTATAGGTGTGTTTGAAAGACTGTTCAGTGACAGTTGTGTATGCGGCTGAAAGCGCTCTGAAGCAGAAACAATCTAGAAATGCTGATTAAAGCATCAAGGGTTTCTCCAACACCCACGACGTCAGGTGGAATGATTCCCTTCCTCATCCCACCCCTGGCAGGTCTGTCATTGTGGATTCACTGGCTGGTGCTGCTCCGGCTATTTCCAGGACAGTCAAGAATGCGCATAACTTCCAGGAGTAATTAGAGGAAGCAATGCGACATGACTTTATGATGCAAGCAGTAGCCATCAGGAAAGT
Source organism: Schistocerca piceifrons (assembly GCF_021461385.2). NCBI lineage: Eukaryota > Metazoa > Arthropoda > Insecta > Orthoptera > Acrididae > Schistocerca > Schistocerca piceifrons. Next base: position 111,062,728 of record NC_060141.1, on the reverse strand, counting down.
ACTCTATTTAAAACGACACAAGAAAGGACTAGGTCTCCTCATAAATAATGAAATAAAATGCATTAGCCTTTTTACCAGATGTAGTGCTTACCAATACTGCTTAAGGGTATTGCAAATAAATTCAACGTTCCACGATTTCACACTTAGTTTATGTGGGATATGTTATCGAAGACTATGTGGAAATCCGAGGCATGTGGAATTGTGAATTTAGATGTTTCTCGAGGACCTGCAGCCCACTGGGTGGCATATGTTAAAAAATACAAATAAGGTCTACTATTTTGATTCTTTCGAGACCTGCAACCTCCGGAGGAATTACAACTATACTTCACCAGCAGATGACGTGTTACAATTTTCAATGCTACACAGACTTTAATACGTATCTGTATGGTCATCTGTGCATCATGTTCCTCATGATATCTACTAGGATGGGTATATAAGGAGGTGCATAAGCATACAATCAGTAGTTAAGTTTCAGATGACTTTAACAGAACGAATGTCAGCATTACAATCGAATTATTTCGCACCAGTTGCATTAAGCTTTGGAAATTGAAGTATTGCGCTGACTTGACTGGAGACATACAATAGCACCCGAAATATCACAGAGTCTAACAGCAGCCTGCATCTGGAAAATAACGGTAAAAAATAAATTATTGAAATAGAATCCAGTGAAATGGATAGTTTTAAATCAGCCTGCTAAATGGGAGGAACTATGTGCAAACATCAACACACCTAACTCAGGAATAAAGGTGGTGAATATGACAACTGACTTGTAGCAGAAAACTCAGCTGGACGACTTCTGAGTTTCACAAAATAACAGGTTTCGAAGAAAGATTTTAGTAAATTTCACACGTCTCAACTGTGTGTGTAGTCCCAGTCAGTAGAATCTGAGTCGAGTGTAACACCGCAGTTAATTACTATCTGAACAAGCGAGTTAGTCATAAGATTATTCCATTCGTTTCGACATTTGGATTGGAGTATGAGATTGCTGAGACCCCACTAACGCTATTTATTTTCTAATGCCAGTTCAGGTATTTGGATATTTGGAGCTGCGTATTGTGGACCAGAATAATCAATCTGCTGACTTTCTCTGTGAAAAATCAAAGTACGACTACATCTAAGATAGAATGGGCGTAACGTATAAAACAAGTGCACACATCCCACAGCACAGCACTTCACGGCAAAGCCGGAAGCTGATTACACATGGGAACTATAAGTTTTTTAGATCAGTAGGACTGATACCCTGCAATGACATCACTCAGTATAACAATAGTGGTAGAAAATGTTGAGCGAAATATGTACCAGGAGCTCTTCTTACATATACTTTATGGTTCAGACCTGTTTAATAAGAAGATGAAATTAGGGGTGTCATTCGGCACCAAGACGCTTTAACCCTTCCATGTCAGTGTTTCATATATTTGGATGGAGAATTTAGGAAAAAGGTTAGTTCTGTGACAGAGGGTTAGAAGCTTACACATAATGGTTTAGCATTCCTGTTTAGGGAGATACGTTACAAACTTAGTGGGACTGAGACCGAAAAGGGCATATATGTAACGTAGCATCAACACATAAAATGTATATCGCTGCATTGATCTCGGATTTGAAAAGTTTAGAAAATGCAGGACGTTTCATAGATGTGCCAGTGAGTAGAACAGTTTGAAGTGTTCAAGGGACTTACTAAATGCATACCTCATTTGTCGAATTATTGTGAATGCTAAGCAGGAATTTATTCTTGTACAGACTGTTACAGATAACAACTCGTACATTCAAGGAACCCAAGAGAACGAGATCATCACCAATAAAATACACTGTTAGTCTAAATTATGTTAACACTCACATGGCAGAAACTGTTTATTAACTTTACGTACATCTAGAAACGAAATACATCGAATGTGCTAAATACCTCCGAACTCTGCCTGTTCGCCATTACTTTCAACAAGTAAAAACCAACGACTAACGGCAGAATATAAAGGCAGTACATACGTTTCATAGGGACTGGATGAGATCGCATCTCATATACGGTCCTTTAGATCACTTATGCCGTGAACTTACCAGCTCAAAACGCGCTCCTTCACCATTTCACATAACCAGAAATCACATGGTGTTGTGGAGGCCAGTACGATGGTCCATAATGACCAGTCCATCGACCTGGAAACGTCGCGTCGAGATAGTCTCATAAGTACAGGCCCAGTTTAGTGGGCCGCCATCTTGTTGGAAAAACCCTGCAGGGCGGATTTCTAGTGGCAGTTCATCAATGGTGTGCTGCTGCAACATCTGTAAGTAGATGTCAAAGGCAACAGTTCGTTTATCAAAAAAGTAGGTCCAGTTACTTCAGCAGCGGTCACAGTGCACCAAACATTCAGTATGAGGGAGTCATGTTCTTGCTCCCAAATGATTCATGGGTTTTAGGTGGCCCAGAAAATTGTGTTACCTTAGTTCGCAAATCCACTGTACGAAAAGTAGCTTCATCGCTGAATGCCACTACATTCAGAGTATCTTATAGGATATTCGTTGTTTCAGCTCAAATTTGACAGCATTCCACCTGCTTATGTTTCTGTGTCAATGAATCAAGCTTGGGCGATTTGTATGTGGTATAGTATTAACCCAAGGTCGTGTTCCATGATGCGTCAAACTGTTTTTTGAGGAATCAGTGTTTCCATACAGCATTGTATGTTTGATTTTGAAGAACTGTGCAACACGGCTTCCTGTACAACAGCAATGTTTTGTTTACATCATCCTGATCGTCGACATCCTGCATTGCCTCGATAGTTATTAGCTACTGAGCCAGTATCCACAAACTTCTTGAAGATGTGATATACTGTTAAACTGCTTGGGGTCTCGTGTGCTATTCACCCTCTAACCTTTGCATGGAAGAGACTCAGAAAGCGATACAATTCAATCAGACTTGCTGCAAATCTTCTTTGCTCCAGTGTTAACCGTTCAGCCATTGCCTCAATTAAAAACAGAAGAGATGTAAGATATTACAATGACCAGCAGTGAAACAACTAAAATTACAATGTAATACACGTGACATCATATTTCTGTCTTGTATGTATTATGTTCATTTCGTTGTTAAGATAATTTTGACTAACCACTGTAATACAGAAAATGCCCCACATCACTGTAGCAAATGAGGAACGTTTAAAGCTTTTCTGATTGCTGGAACATTGCATCATCTTTCAGAGAAGTGAAGTGTGCCAGAACACAGCGCAGTGCAATGTGGTTAACACGTTTCTGCAATGCAGTACACTGGTATGAGCCTGGCATCCCCTTTGAAGATATAGTTGCATTGCTTCGATTATTTGACTACACAGATACCGACACCTAGGTAAAAGGCAAGGATAAAATCATAAGAATATGAGGAACCTTTGCTATGCAGCTGGTCAAGATCAGGAATTCCACAGTTGCTCTGCCATCCATTAGCTCAAGAAGATGTGTGGATATGAACAAAATATGTTCTGTTTGCTTCTGGATATGCAAAATTACATTTAAGTTCTAGCATAAATAAATGAATTTTTCTCTCACATTATGTGTACTTTTTAGTGATTTCAGCCTGGTCCCTCTTTGATACACTAATGGCTACATAGCAGGCAGTTTCGTTCAGACACTGCATCTGTTGATTTTCTTCAAGAACATAAAATTTTAGACATGGTTGCCATATGTCTTCGGAAGTGGACATGATCATGTGTCAAATGCTCCCATAATTCAAAATTTGCAGCATGACAGACATAATGGCAGGGCTGGGGATTTTCCAGTTCTGGAGTTCAGTGAAAAATTTGATGGGAACCAATAGGAAACCTTGTATGCAGTGGTAACATGTGCAAACACAGGTCAACAAGTACAGAAAAGTTTGGAATGTGGCAGTTCACAAATTCAGCATTTCTGGTACGTTTTGGTTGCAAAAGGCATTTCTCTCAGTATCCAGGTGTTCCAGGAATGTTACTTAAGCCATCACTACAAGCCAGAAGACTCAATGGTTTACAGTAGTTCGCGAGACAAACTAGGCAGGAAATTTGTTTACAAAGGACAATAGCTTAAAGTGGATTTGAACTGTTTGGTTTCGACAAGTTGGGACAGATGTTACCTCTCTCTCTCTCTCTCTCTCTCTCTCTCTCTCTGACTCTTTTTCTCTTTGCAGCAGGTACTGTTTGCCAGAGAGAGAGGTTTTACATTACCCACAGTTCTGAGAGCAGCTCTGTTATGGACATATGGTCCTATTTGTGGAGTGGCTTAAAATGCATGCCAGCACTGATTTCACAAATGTTGTCTGTGACTTGGAATCGGTGGTGATGAGTTCAACTGCTCACTTACGTTGGACCCTCTGGAGACATCTGACTAGTATTCAGTCTGATGTGGCGACTATGACTTGCCCAAGGTTCGCAGGGATTGCGAGACGAGCATCCTCACATGCGAAGACATAGAAACATGAAAGCACTACTGCCAAGAGTACCACTAGTTGTCACTTGATCGCGCGCATGTGTGGCCATGCGAAGTGCTATGTGATGCAGTAGTCCACGCGATGACTCTTAGGGTGCACTTGCGAATGTTCCAGGTATCGCATACAATGTTTCGCATAGACAGATAGTTTCCGTGTCGTATACCACCCATTACTTTCATAAAAAGTGTTGTACATTATATTTCCCATATTTCTGTTGGCTAGGATGCGCACTTATGACTGGTATAAGTTGTTTTCCTTCCTAAATGATGTTACTACATAACTCCTGTGTATAGGGAGCAGGGACTTACAGTAGCACTCCTCCCAAGGTGCCTCCCTGATGATACCCTCCTCCCCTCCATCTACCCCTCTTATCAACTATGATCCTCCCCTCCCACTTCCTGTGTTTTTTCCTCAGGGCACCCTCTCTCCCTTCTCTCTCCCTTCCCTCCCTCCTCCCTCCTCCCTTCCTCCCCCCTCCCCCCAGGCTTCCCCTACCCCCCATTCCTTCATTCCTCCCCCCATCTCCTCTGCTATTGGCATCTCTGCTTCCCCCTCTCCCTCCCCCACCACCTTCCTCCCCTCTTGTCCGGTCCCCAGACTTGCACACGTTAAGTGGACATTCGCGCGCCGGACATCATCGCCATCAGGTTTTCATGTGTGTGCCGTCGTGTTTGCGATTCAGTGTTCTTCGCCGTCCACGCTCCTTCGTTCATGTGTGTCGTCTAAATCATCAGTAATGTGCACAGTACCGACAGTTTTCTTGTTTCTCGTCGAGTGTGAACGGCTTCATGTTTTTTAATTATTGTATCTACTGTTTGTAACCACCATTGTGTTACTTTTCTGTCTTCATTGGTTTTCTCTTTTATTGTACTGCTTGTAGCTGAAGAGCGGAGTAAAATTTGCCGCTGCCAGCCCACCTTGTATGAGGTGCAAAATAACAATAAAGAAAAAAAAATATAGTAGCACTCCTCATCTGTCTGGGTCTCCCCCCCCCCCCCCCCCCCCCCAGCCCGCTCAACTGTCTTTGTGTCTACTCTATAGAGCAGTGTCTACGTCACTGTTCAATGCTGTGCGTCCCCTTTTTGGGTGTTGCGAACAGACACCACAATGTCGCTAGGTGAGTTTTCTATCTCTTTCGAATAGAAACCAGACTGTCGTCGAGTTTCGTAATTGTGCCTGTCTATTAACAATGTGTTTTAATCAGCTTCACCAAACTTTTGTTTTTATATTCTCACTTCCGCAACTTTTAACCATGTTACAGTTTTAAACAGTCACCGTTTTATCGCCTGCTTTTATTGTTTTGTTATCTCCTGATTATATTTTTAACTCTTCTGTAGACTGCAGAGTGTCATCAATAAAGAAAAATAATAGAAGCACTGGGATAGTGGGTTGCTGTCCTAATATTATTACTTATCATTACGTCCTTCCCAGCCACTATTCAGTTGTAGATCAGTTGAAGGCTAGTCCTCTGCACTTCAGCAAAAGTCTACTGTCCCATTATTGCCCATCCTTATGTCCTTCGTGGCAGCTGTTTACTTATATATCGGCAGCAGGTTACTCCTCTGTACTTCAGTGATAGTCTGCTGTCCTATTATCATCCACACTCCTGCCACTGGTTACTGCCAGTTTCCTGGGTGAAAATCTAGGATGTCACAATTTCAAGCACCCTTTGGCGGAGGATTTGTGAAGTAGAGCAAGTCAACTCCCACACGTCAAGATGAAGAGACACGTAGTGTTCCCTGCCAATTTTTACCCATAATTTCACGACCATTTGACTGGATACAGTGTTGCCAGGTAGCGTTTTCCACCTTCTGGTGGTGGTTTGTCACCCACATCAGTCAGTCTCCACATGAAGGGGAACACACACACACACACACACACACACACACACACACACACACACACACAAGAAAAAAATTTGGAAGCATTTTCCAACAGGATTATACTCCGAAAATATGACATAAATAAAAAAACACCTTATGTCCTTCCACACCAACAGCTGAGCCCATACCGAGCATTTACTGCCATTTTTTCCAGGGGGGGAAGGAAGGGGAACTGATGGGAATGGGAGAGGGGGGAGGTGGATAAGGGAGGAGGTTGGGATGCGGAAGTAGGATGAAAGGGAGAGAGGGGGGGAAAGGGAGAAGGAAAGGGAGAGTGAGAGGGAGAGTGAGAGAGTGAGTGTAAGAGTTAGAGTAAGAGGGAAAGGGATAGTGGGAGGGAGAGGGGCAGGGAGAGGGAGGGCAGCAACACGTCCTGTTATCCGGTAATGCCATCAGATGATGTCATCAGTGGGACTTTGCTACACTACTGACGCCATCCTGAATAAATTTGTCAGCAATGCAAAAGTCGTGCAATGTTGCCATGAACCCACTATTAATCTCCAAAAGTACCGTTACCCGCTCAAATAGCGATTGTTTTTTTAAGTTATTGTTTTTGAAACCCTCCCTCGAGACCACATTGCCCGACACGTGGTGGTTTCGCATCAAGCAACTTTAATTGATCTGGTTTCCTTTTAATGAGATCCTTTTCAGGTAAACTTGAATTAAGTTTCGTATTTTAGTCAAACACATTGTACAGAAGTTTGTGGCATCCCTGTTTTGAAGAATTTTTTCATATAACTTTTGAAGAAATTGTTACGTAATTTCAACCGGTAAAATATAATCATGCTACTATTATTGAAACTTGTTGTGACTATTTTGAAAAAAAGTTGCCAGTGGCCCACAAAATTTGTATAATTTTGGAAAGAGAATATCAGTTGTTGTAAATTTAAACTTCCATATTTTATGATCCCATGACTGACCTTTGGAGAGTTGGGAGCAAATATTTGAATGGACACTAACTTTTTTGTTATTTGAAATCACTGAAAAAATTTAATAACATTGTTGATCGATTATCAGTAATTGTTCTTAAACTGTTTAACCCAATTTCATAATTTTGTCTTAAAATGTCAATGTCCTGTTGACCTAACTGGTAAAGTTGTTTATGTTTAGGAGTGTTAATATGAACGTGCATACGATTGATGTTCAATTCTTATTTTGCCCTGTCTTTCCACTTCCAGGCAACTTTACGCATGTAGTGCGTCCCAACTGTATTTCTGACTGGGTTCAAATCCGATTTCTCCATTTGCGTCTAATTTCTGGGAGCCACAGCACAGAGTATGGTGGATGTTCCTGCTGATAATGCTACAGTTTCCGCCTAACACTTTAGATTCGCAGAAAGGTGCCTGGGAAGACTGTATGAAGGTATGAACTCTTGCGGTTCTTGACTTTTCCGTTGCAGCCATTTCGCGAGACATGGTTCCAAGCAGTAATGTGTTGCCCGAAACTATCTGGAACGTACGTTAGCGTAATTTCAATGGATAGACTTTACTGTGATGCGCAATGCCTAGCGAATGCTTCTAGAGTTTGTTTAGCATTTCCGTAACGCTCTCCGCCTACTAAACAATGCCGTGATAAAACGCACAGCTCTCAGTTCTCTCTTTTCTATCTCTTTCATTAATTAATCTGAACCCTATGTAATCATACTCAATAATCAATCGAAAAATTGTAAGAATGCAGAGTCTCGTGACGGCGATAAGGAGTAAAATGTTCTCAGGTTTCTAGCCACGTCATGTGATTAAAATTACACGAGATTTCGGAAAAGCTTCCATACCCTTATATACAGTAGCTACGAGCTATGATGTTACTGGTGTTCCTGGCATCGCCATATTTGGGCTACGTTGACTCCGGATTCGATCATATCCCTTCAAATATGCCGTTATTGCTGGATCCCATGCCGCACAGAGCTGCACGTCGTTTTCTTTTTTTTCCTGTTTTAATCATCATTCCTCTGACTGTCAGAGTAGCGCTTACAAGCTACGTCCTCGATTATTTGGTGGATGTTATCCAATTATTCCTATTTCAGTCTTGCTCTACAATTTTACCCTCCACAGCTTCACCTAGTACCAGATGACCTACCATCCTATCCCTACTTCGTGTCAGTGTTTTCCACATACTCCTTTCCTCGTTGATACTGCACTGAACCTCGTCACTCCTTTCCTCATCAGTTCACCTTATTTCCAACATTCTTCTGTAGAAACACATCTCAAATGCTTCGATTCAATTCTGTTCCGTTTTTCCCATAGCCCCTTTTCATTATCATACAATGCTGTGCTACAAATAAACGTAAATTCTCAGAGATTTCTTCATCGAATTAATGCATACGTTTCATACTATTAGACTTCTCTTGGCCAGGAGTGCCCATTTTTGCCGGAGCTGGTCTGCTTTTGATGTCCCCCTTGCTCCGTCTGTCACGGGCTATGTTGCTGCCGAGGGAGCAAAATTCCAGTTTTTGATGTTGTCGAGCAACACTCATACAATAATTTTTAAACGAACACACCGCTATTTGACTGTGTTCCTGTATTTTTAAATATGACCCAGTTTCGGCCTTTTATATAATTTTAAAATGATGTTAATGACATAAAGTAAATCGAAAATCGCATAAAAGGCCGAAACCTTGGTCTCAATAAACAATAATAAAAGTCAAATGGCGGTGTGTTCATTTAAAATGAGTTCCTTAAATTTATCTACTTTGCGATCACCAAATCTGATGTTATGTATCTCGCTGTTCGCATTTCTGCCACTTCTCATTACTTTCGTGTTTCTTCGATTTACTCTCGACCTGTATTCTTTACTCTTTCAGTCCACACATTCAGTAATTCCTCTTTACTTTCACTGAGGATAGTAATGTCACCAGAGAATCGAATCACTGATAACCTTTCACCATGAATTTAGATCCCCATCTTGAACCTTCCTTTTCTATCCGTCATTGAATCTCTGATGCATAGATCGAACAGTAGGGACGAAATGCTCCATCCACGTCTTACTCCATTTTTTATCCAAGCACTTCGTTCTTGGTCTCCCTACCTCTTCTGCGCAGTCGGTAGGAGTGCTCGTGTGCTCGTGTAGTCCACATCAATTATTTGTGTTTAGCCTATACTGAACAGTCAACATATACTGACAAAGATTTATAGCGATACTAGCTGAGTGCTCGGCGTTGCGCAGGTATCTATTTATTCTATTCCTCCATTGGTCCATCTTCTCCTTCCACCTCTCTCTGTCCATCTCCTTCTTCTGTCCCTCTCTGTCCTTCTCCACACTACTCAGTCCACCTCCGTCAGCCCCGCTCTCTGTCTGTTTCCTCCCACCTCTATCTATCTCCTCCTCCCCCCTCTCCCTCTTCACCTCCTCCTCCTCTTTCCTTTCTCTGACGATCTCCTTCTCTTCCCTCTCTCTGTCCATCTCCTCCTCTTCCATTTCTCTGTCCATTTCTTCGTCTTCCGTTACCCCAATTGGCTCCTGGCCTTCTGTCTTTTCATCTCCCCTTGCCCCCATCTGTCCATTTCTTGTTCCTCCTTATACTGTCCTCCTCCTCCTCTTTCCTTTCTTTCGTCCATCTCCTCCAAACCGCTTTGTCTGTCCACTTTCCCCCCCCCCCCCCCCCCCGCCATTCTCTCTGTCCATATCCTCCTCAACCTATCTGTGACAATCTCCTCCTCCTTCGCCCTCTCCTGTTCATATCCACCTCGCCCATTCCCCCAACCCCACTTCTCTGTGCACGTTATTGCAGTCACCCCAATAGGAGTCTGATGGTTCTTACCCCTTCTTAACATATTTCTGACGTGACTTAACACACATTCTGTCTCCAAGACACCTTCCTCCAAATATAGGCGATAATAGGTGGCAAAAGACTCCCCATCGGCAGTTTCTTTGTTGCCTGTAAACAGGGTTCTCTCGAGCAGTAGCCCCTAAATGACGCTGCCTTAGTCCATTTCGTATTGCTCAGGCACTGTTCTAGGCGTTAGTGCATGCGGTCCACGACCAGATTAGTAAAAACCTAACAACAGGCAACACTATTGAAAAATACCAAACATAGTAGCACACAGATCTCTTAAATAAAGGTAACAGACAATCTACATATTACCATGACAGACTAGAGGTGACTGTCACGTGCTTCTCAGATTTTAGCAATGCCTTTGACTTTTGGCGCTGAAATATTAGTGGTCAAACTAAGCAGCCTAATGTTTAATTGTGATGAAACGAAACTGGATAACCAAGTGAAGCAGACAGGTTCTACAAGATATCCACAAATATTCAGTATTAAGTCATGTTCACTGCACATGAATGACGTGTAATCAGTTCTGTACCACTGTTAATACAACATGTATTCTGATGACGTCGAGGTATACTTAAGTTCAAAGCAAGCTGAAAGGCAAATCTATAGAGACTCACAATGCTAACTTGTCTATATGAGCACAGAACATATGCAAAAATATTATGTGTTCACCACTGGATGTCACGCTGCCAGTATACAGTGGACCTGAGGATGTGCCCGTAAACGAGGGACCTCCAGTGGAATGGATGAATCCCCTATTGCGCGTCAGTGAAATCAGTGAAATAAAGATTCTTGGCGCATGGGTAGTGGTTTTTGCTGTTAAGAAGTGACGAAGGGGTGTGTGCTCACATTGTCAGACTGGAGAACGGGAGAGTTTATTAGACGCAGGGCCACCACAGGAGATGAGACGCAAATGTGAAATTGACGATACGGGAAACGTCAAGGAGCGTGGGAGAGTAATGGAGCGCTGAGATGTTTCCGACAGGGTCGGTATGGCTGACACAATTTTATTTTTCAATTTTTGCTTTTATTCCCTTTTTCTTCCTACTCAAATTTCATAATGAAGTCTGCGGATGCAAACGCCCGTCGTTCGTGGAGTGAGCCAGGTGTCAGAGAGGACCTGACCCCGCTGAAGCAGTGTAGCGTCGGTAGCTACGACGGCGAGCACATTTTGACTGCTGAGAGTGTAAAACCAAAGACAAACAAGAGCTTTGTTTCTATGAAAGAGAAGTCTGAATAAGCAACCTGATCTCACTTCAAGCAATATCACCATTGTCTGAACACATTTAGTCACACCATAACATTCAGTTGCGCAGTGCCCTAAAACTTAATCTGAAATGCATTAAATAAAATTTCTGGCCTCCATAAATATTAAATGTGAAGCGACATTCGCAATGGTTAAGAAACAAGTATTCAGAGTCAAGCAGATGCATACTTAGCATTGTTTCACATGCCCAGTTAGTAATATTAGTTACTATACATCAGTAGACATAATGGCGACGTACTAAGCAATAACCAAGACTACTGTGACTTGAGGGCTTACAATTTGTTAACTGTAATAAGAATGACCTCACTTATAACTATGGCAATGGTCCCTTATAAACTATGACTCAGCTAACAGAAACGAGTCGTAGCTTAAACTAGGCTTTCGGTTTACAGCGGTGAGGTAACCACCTCATAACTTGACGAGCAATAGCGTGAGTAACAGTAAAACCCTGCATAGTGTGGTAGCCCTAATAGTAACCAGCGCCGTGGGCTAATTTATTACTAAAGAAATTAGAAAATGAAAACATTTTCAGAGTAGGATTTTTCAGGTGATGAAAGCAGACTACACCGACAAGGAACGCATGTCTAATGTTCTGTACGCGACAAAGGGCTCGCTTCAATAAGCCCTTCACTTTTTTTACCAGTCTCTGAGCGGAGGAGTACTTGCAACCTAAGTCCTCAGTTATTTACTGGATGTATTCCAATTCTATCTTAATCTGCAGTTTCTACCCTCTACAGCTCCTTCTAGTGCCAAAGAAGTTAATCCCTAATGTCTTAAAAGATGCAACAGCGCCCGGTGCGTCTTCTTGTCAGTGGTTTCCATAAATTCCTTTCCTTGGCGATTCTCCCGAGGAACTCCTCATACTTTACCTTATTATTCCACCAAATTTTCAACTTTCTTCCATAGGACCATATTTCAAATGCATCGATATTCTACTTTTCCGGTTTTCCCACAACCCATATTTCGCTACCACAAAATGCTGTGCTGCAAACGTACATTCTCAGAGATTTCTTCAGCAAATTAAGGCCTGCGTTTGATGTCTTTGTTACTAGTTGACTTCTTTTGTCAAGGAATGACGTTTCCGAAAGTGCTATTCGTGTTTCATGTACTCCTTCCTCCATCCGTTAAGCATTATTTTACTGCCTAGATAGGAGAATTCCTTAAGCCCGCCAGGATAGCCGAGAGCGCTAACGCGCTGCTTCCTGGACTCGGGTAGGCGCGCCGGCCCCGGATCGAATCCGCCTCGAGGTTTAACGACGACGGCCGGTGTGCCAGCCAGCCTGTATGTTGTTTTTATGCGGTTTTCCAGGTGAGTACCGGGCTGGTCCCCGCGTCCCGCCTCAGTTACACGACTCGCAGACATTTAAAACACATTCCCACTATTTCACGATTCACACTAGACGCAGACATTTGGGGTACACTAATTCCGTCCCGGGGGATATGGGGTGGCGGCAGGAAGGACATCCGGCCACCCCTTAACATTCACCTATCCAAATCCATACTTAACCCTGCCCACCCTGCGGACGATGCGGGATAAAGGCAGTAGCGAAAGAAAGAAATATAGGAGAATTCCTTAACTTCATCTGCTTCTTTTTCACCAATCCTGATGTTAAATTTCTCGCTCTTCTCATTTCTGCTATTTATCATTACCTTCGTCTACCTTCGATTTACTCTCAGTCCATGTTCGGTGCTCATTACACTGCTCATTCCGTTCAGTAGATCCTCTAACAATTCTTCACTTCCACAGTGGATGGCGATGTCGTCATCAAATCTTTTACTTTGAATTTTAATTCCACTGTTGAACTTCCCTTTTATTTCCGTCATTGCTGTTTTGAAGCATAGATGGACCAGTTGAAGCACTATGTCACTGACCTACTCACTTTTTAATACGAGGTTAAGCAGTAGCGGCGAAAGACTACATAACTGTCTTACATGATTTTTAAACCGGGCACTTCGTTCTTGGTCTGCCACTCCTATTGTTCCCTCTTGGCTCTTGTACGTATTGTATATTACCTGCCTTACCCTACAGCGCACCCCTACTTCACTCAGAAATTCGAACATTGAGATTGTTGACAGGTTCTTCCTGGTAGAGAAATCGTATGAATGTGTGTTTTTGGAAATTTGTGGTAAGGTCTTATGGGCCCAAACTGCTGAGGTCATCTGTCCCTGCCGGCCGGAGTGGCCGAGCGGTTCTGGCGCTTCAGTCTGGAACCGTGCGACCGTTACGGTCGCAGGTTCGAATCCTGCCTCGGGCATGGATGTGTGTGATGTCCTTAGGTTAGTTAGGTTTAAGTAGTTCTAAGTTCTAGGGGACTGATGATCTCAGAAGTTAAGCCCCATAGTGCTCAGAGCCATTTGAACCATCATCTGTCCCGAAGCTTACACACTACTTAACTATAACTGAAACTAACTTACGCTGAGGACAACATACACACCAATGCATGAGGGAGGACTCGCGCCTCTGACGGGGGGAAGTCGCGCGGACCATCACAAGGCGCCTCAGACTGCTCGGGTACCACTCGCGGCGTCTTTTTTTTTTTTAATTGCTTCTGTTATCAACCAACGTCACGAGTGCCTGTATGGTACCTTTACCATTCCTGTAGCCATACTGATTGTAATCCAACACATCCCCAGTTTCCTTTTCCATTCTTCTGTATGTTCTCCTTGTCAGCTACTTGGATGCTTGAGCTGTTGAGCTGATAATTTTCATGGTTGTCGGCTCATGCAATCTTCGGAATTTTGGCTATGATGTTTTTTCTTCAATCATGTCATCAGATAAGTATTCCCCCTTATAGAGGCCTCCAGTGTACTCTTTCCACCTATCCACGCACTCCCGTGCGTTTAAGAGTCGAATTTCCATTGCACTCTTAAAGTTTACCGACACCCTTCGACTTCGATTTCTCCACATTTTTCATTCTACCATTTCGTCTTAGCTTCCCTGCACTTCCTGTTTATTTCATTCCTAGGTGACTTGTATTTTCGTACTCCTGATTATCCCTGAACGGTTTTGTACTTCGTTCTTTCATTGATCAGCTTCTGTTACCCGTGGTTTCCTCGAAGTTACATTCTTTGTATCTATGTTTTTCTTTCCAGTTTCAGTGATAGCCCTTTTTAGAGATGTACATTCATCTTCAACTGATCCGACTTCTGAGCTATACCCTAATGCTGTATCTATAGCCTCAGAGAATATCAAGAATATCTCTTCATTCCGAAGTACTTACGAATCCAACTTCTATGCGCAATTTCTCCTGACTAGTCTCTTAAACTTCATCATTACTAAATTGTGATCTGAGTCTATATCTGCTCCAGGGTGCGCCTTGGCGTCCAGTACCTGATTTCGGTATCTCCGACTGATCATAATGCACTCTAACTGGGATCTTTCCCTATCTATGGGCCTTCTTATTCGCAACGAATCCTATTCGCCTTACCATTTCCTGTTGTCTTTTATATTTTCCTATACTCATCTGACCAGATGTTCTGGCTTCTTTCCATTTCACTTCATTGATGCACACTATATCTAGATCGAGCCTTAACATTTCCATTAATAGATTTTCTACTTTCTCTACCACGTTTAAACTCTAACATTCCACGCCGCGACTCGTACAACATTATCCTTTCGTTGGTTATTCAGTCTTTTCCTCTTGGTCACCTTCCCCTCGTCAGTCCCCTCCCGGAATTACAAGTGAGTCACTAATCCAAAATCTTTTGCCAATGGAGAAGTCATCACGACGGTCTTTCAATTACAGATCACATATCCTGTGGATACACATGACATGTCTTTCATGCAGTGGTTTCCATTATCTCTTGCATCCCTTTGTCATTGATCGATGCCGATTCTTCCTCCTTTTGGGCAGTTTCCTACCCCAAGGACAAGAGAGTGCCCTGAACCTCTGTCCGCTCCTCCGTCCTCTTTGACAAGACAAGACAATGAGGGTGACTTCTTATGCCGGTAGTTTTGGACAGCCGTTCGCAAGTAATATAAAAAAACGATGGAAACACTGCAAGAAACGTAGCTAATTAAGTTTAATATTTTTGTGGGATGCAGCTCTCGCAAACGACATGTTGAACAACGCCACAATGAGACCATTTAAAACACTGTGTTTCCTCCAGTTTTAATTTAGTCACTCAACATTCCATGCAGAAAACACTAGCGTAATTCCTCTCAAATGACGTGGAAAACTTATTTCCTCGTCAATAAAACTACTACTCTTATCATACCTACTGAGGTGTGGAGTTACATTCCAAAACGATGGCACAAAGGTCTCAAAATGACTTCTATTACAAGACACCAGACCGACAAACTATAAGCCAACTACTTTTTCAAGTTGTTCGAGGACCAAAAAGACACATGACACATGTGTGCCTAATTACCGATCACATTTCATAGTGGAACTACTCACATTGAAGTTACATTCGACTCTCGAACACGAGGTACATGGTAGACCAGGAACAAATATTCTAACCAAACTCACTGCAAACCCACTATAAGAACAGCTTGTCGGTGCTCGCCGCAGGAAACAAATGCTAACCTGCTGCTGATGGAACGTTTCCAGGGGCACACCGCTTAGCACGTAACCCTGTGCATGTTTCGTTGCACATGACTGAACGCACTACACGAACGGAGCAATTACTATTACAGAAATTGAATAAAGGATATCAGTCGTATTGCGAAATTCAGATCTCAGTGTAGAGTTCATAGTACCATGCATAGTGAACAAGCATTCAAAGCCTAGACCTTCAAAGGTTTCACATGCATGCCAAATGCACATAGGAATGGTATGTCACGCTGGAAACCTTGCGATGTGATTTCGCTAGATGTCGTGCGAAACCCGCGGGCTCACATGTACAAAAAATGAGACCGACAAATAACAACAACAATTGCTACACGAGTTCGCACACAACACGTATTCCTAATGACTGATCACTAACTATGTGTTGTTTGCTAATCACTCTGAATGGTGGCAATGTATTTCATAACACATGTTTCGTGAGTGACTAGAAACACAGACACACCCCACACTCACCGCGAAACCATGGAAACGTCAACTTACTGGTTCCTAAAACAAACAATTCAGCTGACAGAAAGTAATGAATCTATCTGATACTTCCAACAATTAATAAATGAGTAGCCACGATGGAACAACTGGACAAAATACTTCAAGCACTTAGTTACTTGGAAGATATTAAACAGTATGCAGCTCCCCTGCACTTCCCGTGACGACGCGATGGAAAGGATGTCACAACATCATCTAAATACACGAATTCCCGCCTCATACAACGAGGAAAACCTGTCACCTCAACCGCTAGAGGCGGCTCATAGTGCTAGCTAGTCCTACACTCCTGCAGCTCACGAGACAGAAACACTTTTCTGTTCGCTTCAGGCGCCAGTTTGCGAACGCAGCCGGCAGGAATCGTCACTTTGAGAGACAGCGCCACGAAAGGTAGGTACTGGGATTGTTAAATCAGTTGCAAGACAGGCCCTCACCGGAAAATATGCTGTTTGCCAAGGGTAAGAACGCTTACTGTGAATGAATTTTTTTACTTCGGTGTGTGGTCCTCTGCCTTTAGAAGTGCGGGAATGATCGCTGACCTAGACACACATTGTTAAGGTGCAAAGAAAGAGGATGTTAGCAAGTTCAGGGGCGAAGCTGAGGGATCAGTCAACAGCACACAGGATCTCTTTTCTTAACTAGATCCAAGTTGCCTGTCCAGTAAAGTGGCTTCAGCTGCTTTAAAGTATGCATGTAGTCTTCCTTCCTTGTGCGAAATGGTGGGCGGTACGAAATCATTTACAATTTGGGGGCGAGAAGAGCAAAACGTAATCTAGCCAGTTGGGACCTTGACTACACACAGACCCATAGCTCAGTAAAACGCCAGAAGATGGATTTGGAAGGACATATGTCTTCGAGACAGGAAAGAAGACACTTGTCACCGAGACGGCAGTTCCTGACAAGAATCGAAACGGGACACTTGACTTCGGAGTATGTCTATTTCGAGTGCAGGACTTTGAAGTACGGCCGCTGTCGAAAGGTCCCCATTGTCGCCGAATCCACACCACCACCAGAGGATGCTCACAGCCGACGCTATCACGCCCGCACATTACTTTCACGCAGCAAGAGATTCCGAACGCCGAATCCAGCACGCCTTCAGTCTCGACGCCAATGTCTGATAAACGCTTTACATCTATTATCCAAGCCTAGCTGCCAGATAGCATCAACAGCTTAAAACAGTGGCAACGACACTGAAAATCTTGTTATTCGTAAAGCTACACTATTATTTCCTTTCTGCGAATGAAACTAATTTGTAAATTATATTTGTAGAACTGCAGTCTAAAGGTACTTTCGTTCTTGAAAGTATGTGTCCATCATTTTTATAAAGAAAGAAATGAGCCTATCCACTAGCTACAGAGAAATTTACAGGACTCAGCATATGAGGTGTACGCGAAGATTTTAAACGTAAGGTTTGAAAATGTAACAAGAAAAACGACTAGCAAACGAGTAAGAGAAGGCTGCTACAGCTCACCAACTTTGTTCAGCATTTACGTACATGGATTAACGCATATATGGGAAACAGAATTTCGGAAAGGTATATACACAGTTGGAAAATTCATTTAAATAACTTACTAAATGCTGACGATGCAATGATCCCAGTAGATTAATTAAAGGATCTTCGAAATGGAATAAGTGTGAAATCTGACTCGGGAATACGAACAGCAAAAACTAATACAACGGCCTTCATGCCGAAATAACACTTTAGAACCAAAGTAGCGACAGTACAAAGAATTTTAGAACGAGTAAACCATTTAAGTTAAAAAAGATGTGAAATGTCGCTTGACTAGATATAGATATTGGTACAGAAATTAAGCTTAGTAAATTCAGCCGATTATTATTTACAGAAACCTGAAAGACAAAACTATGAAAGATAGTAAAATTAAACTGTACAAATCTGCTACAATCCCCACACTGTTCCATGGAAGCAAGACCTGGGTAATTACCAAAAGGCAACTGAGCTTATTCACGCACAAGAAATGAAATTCCTGAGAAGCGTTAAGGGTTGCGTAATAGAAGGTAGACTAAGGAATCAAGGATCAGAGAATAACCAAAAGGTTTTAGTTTTATTGTGTAAGAGGTCCGAGCTGATGTAATTTCGATGTATTGCTCATACGCGGCCTGCGATATGCAAGGTATAAGAGATTCTATGACCAGAGAGCAGTGTTGACTGCAGTAGGAACTGTGTAGCTGTAGCAGTAAGTTGTTGCTAGTCTGGAGTTTGCTCTGGTCTGGTCTGGTGTATCGTATTGGCTGGGGCGGTCGCGGTGCAGCGATGCCGGAGCCTGAGTATTATTGTATAAGGTAAAAAGCAGCCTCGCGCATATGTAGTAATGTCATCTCAAGTGCCATGTAAATGTTTTTAAAATCTCGTAATAATAATCTTTCTCATAAAATGTAACTTTTAACAACCATTCATTTCAATTTAAAGAATTTACTAATTTCTCCCATCCATGATCATCCAGATTGTTGCAGAAGAAAAATCAGTTGCTACCTTTCATAAATGACAAATCTATAGGCCAGCATTGCACAGGGCTGTGCCAGAAAACAGTATTTTAAGAGCAGATATATATGCGTTATCCGGCGACTTCATTGAGGTAAGAATTTTCTTTTTTTTATTCAGAATGATCTTTCAGGGCCCTGACGCAGCACTGCTGACGTCCAAAATTTACCAGGTTAAATTCATAGTCAATTACTGAAAAGTCATAAGTGAGCGACAATTTAATTGAGAGGTTAGTTACATTGTATTATTACCAGGTTAGTGAATTTATATTTTTTGTTGGGACGTTACACTGAATGTGAAGGACATAATTATAATTTTTACTATTGAGAGGTTTAGGAATTTTTCTGTTTTGAGGTTACACAGGAGAAAGAATATTGTGGGGAGGTTACACTTGGCGACAACCGGCCAGGATCGTATTTTCTTTGTGAATTTCTGAGAAGTAGTCATATATCTGCTCTTATTTACTTAAATGTAGTTTGCATCTGGCGCAAACCATTTACTAATTTGTCACTCTTTCTTTCACAGATCATCGGCAGTTTATTGCTCTTTGTTGTAACTGTGTTTATTCCATTTTTGCTTCGTCTTTGTTTCATTTTGTGCTTAATTTTTATTTGTGAAAAATGCCGCGAAAATCTATTAACAGTACATCGCGATGTGCAATGAGTGAAATAGCCGTCTCGAATAATTTGACAGGTAATTCTAGCGACACTCAGTCTATTAGTGATAATCCCCTAATTACAGATAATCAGTGCGTGCCGATCACTAATATTGATTTTGATCCTAATGATGAGCAAACAAATGCAATTATGTCCACAGTAAATGTAAAACTTGATGACGCGGCACGTTCCGTTACAATGAACGCTGTTCAGTTTGACACGCCTAATTTGCAAAATTTACGTAGCGAACAGACAAATGTTTCTAACGAAGATGAACAATGTACTCAAAGTACGTCAAATTTATTTGATTCCGAGGTAGTGACTAACAGTGCACACCCAACTGGCGAACCTTTTCAAGAATCAGAAAATGACCAAATGATTACACAAAACGTGACAAATGCACATACACCGTTACACAGCATAGAAAATAGAGTCGCTAATTTTGGCTTGGATCAAGTTATGGCAGTATTGCTACAACAGAATGAAAGAAAAGACAACAACTTCAAACAACTTAATGAAAATCTTAAATAATTGAATGAAAATTACGACAAACTTAATGAATCGTACAAACAACGTAATGAAAAATTCGACAACCATTTCAAACAACTTCATGAAAAACTAGACAATAATTATAAACAACTTAATGAATCGTGCAAACAATTTAATGAAAGTTTCAAACAGTCGAACGAAATACACGACAACCTTAATGAACAGAACAAACCACTTAGTGAACAGATTACAGCCGTTTCCGTGCAACGTTATGACACTAAAGAACAATTATGTGAGGAAAGTGACGCTTATGCTACGAACAGTACAAGAATTATGTAGTACACGTGTAGCCACATCGAAATTACTTAGAGATGAAAGTAGTGCAGTCAGTGAACAATGTTCTGAAAAGGCAACACAGATACGCGACGA
Source organism: Schistocerca piceifrons (assembly GCF_021461385.2). Taxonomy (NCBI): domain Eukaryota; kingdom Metazoa; phylum Arthropoda; class Insecta; order Orthoptera; family Acrididae; genus Schistocerca; species Schistocerca piceifrons. The sequence goes on along the minus strand of NC_060141.1, from coordinate 111,042,246 downwards.
GTTTAAATTAATGTCAGCAGAACTTTCACACACGCTGGATGCGGAAGTCGATAAGAAATTTGAAGAACAGAACAGCCAAATTGACGAAAGTTTTAAAGTGACAGAAATGAAAAATGTTTCAGTCTCTAACACATCACAGCATACGCCACTCTCCGAACATTTGTCACACTCACACAGCCAATGTAATTTAGTTAATTTACAGAGAGTACGTGACTTAGATTCCGAACAGCGACAGACAAACAGATTAGCATACAATCCTGAACGTGTTCAGACATTCAGAGACGATAATTGTGATTATATGCACTTTCTATCAGTGAGAAAATTAAAGTTATTGAAGAATGACAGAATACAGATTCACCCTTTTGACTGGATACAACAATTTGTTTTTGAATTTTCACCGGCATTGCCTGTAACGCAGAAAATAAAATTTATTTGCAGTGCATAATTGACCTCAGGGGATTCATTACACTTCGATGAATATGTGCCGTAGTGTGCACAGGGACCCGAGCTATAGTAGTGCTATTTCATCTTTAGTTTTCTGCACTGCTGCCTTCTCTTGTACTATCCTCTATATCTATCAAAACAGCTCTTCAACTATCGATCTATCTAGAATTAGGAATGAGTAAAGAAAACCTGACATGACAAATTTTACCGAAAGTGACAGTTTTCTTTATACAGTCCCTAAATGACAAGAAATATCAGCGTAATTTTAATATCAGACAAAATTTTAATCATCAGTATCGTCAAAATTATCAGCAACAGGAACCACATTTTGGTAACAATGGAGGTTTTTCCCAACAACAGCAACAAAACCAGCCGGTTAGCATACCTAACCCACAATGTAGTCTGCAAGGTCAACCAAGCTTTAATGTTTCGCCGCCTACACGTATAACGTCGGCTCCGCCAAATAACAACGAACAGCAACAAGGAAATAACTACGTACAGAAAACACATCATTTTAACTCCTATCGCAACGCGCCGTATAGTAATGACTATCATGACAGATGTAAAAGTAATGAGCACAGTTTTCAGCGTAACAGACGGTCTTAACCAGCAGCAGAATCATCCGCAACAACAGATTATCATGAATGAACCACACAGTAGACATCATCCCGAACGTAATACGTCAGGACGAAATAACAGAACAGTACAAATAGTCGAAATGTCACAGCATCCTCCCGCGATTAACAGAACGTCAGAAAGAATTTGACTAGATACAGTACAGGTTGCATCTTCCAGCAACGCAAGAAATACTTTTGACATAAGAATCTTGTTCACGAAAATGTTATTACTTTTGACGACATCCGAGACACTCTGTTGCATGAAAAACCAGTTATTCAAAAAAACATTTCCCACCCTGTCATTGAAGTAAAGATTGGATCATCCACATTTTCAGCAGTAATCTATTCTGGATCACCTCTGTCAGTTATAAATGAAGAAACTTTCAACGAATGTAACAAAGAGAATACCTATCCTACGTTACCAATAGGCAAAACTACAGTAAAAGGAGCAGTATCTGGTAAAGGAGTAGATGTAAAATTACAGACACACTTATCATTTTGTATTGCAGGTCATACGTTCCACTCAAATTTTTGGATTGTTCCCTTATTGGCAACAGACGTTATTTTAGGTACGAGTTTTTTGGTACAACACGACGCAGTTATTGACTTTCAAAATTCGTATTTAGTGTTAAAGGATGAAAATGTACAACTGGCATTAGAATTTCAGCACTCTTTATCTGTAGAAGAACAAACAATTAATCGTACAGAGGTCATTTCCGCATCGCGTAACATAGACTGTCATTTGACATTGTTCACAGATACGTACGTACACATCTATAATACTCCAGACGAAGCCGACTATGACGTTATGCAAATGATTTCTGACAAACATAAACAGAGCAGTGCAAATACAAACGACGAACGTTCAGAGCTACGCAAAATTCTTTTACAGCAAGCTCCAGTTTTTGACAACATCCCTGGTACTATGTACGGATTTATGTATGAATTTCAAGTTAAACAGCACGATACATTTAAAGCCAAACATTATCCCATTCCATACATTCACAGAGATCAAGTTAAGAAAGAATTGCAAGCTATGCTTGACCAAAGAATTATTGAACCGGCAGTTAGTCCGCACGTAAACCCGCTCCATATTGTTAAGAAAAAGATGGTTCACTTCGCCTCGTACGTGATTCGCGTCACATAAATGACATTATTATTAATGAAACAGATCGCCCACAGACACTAGAAGAACTTCTAGAGAAATTTCATAGTACTGCTATTTTTTCCACGTTAGATTTGAAATAGGGATTTTGGCAAATTCAGCTCCATCCGAACTGCAAGAAAGTACACAGCTTTTCTCTGTTTTGGTGGCTGGTATCAATTTCGTAAATTACTGTTCGGTTTAACTATTTCTTCAGCAGCATTTATTAGCGGTTTAAATACTATACTTGCGACAGAACTTAAAGACAGAATCACAACGTACGTAGACTACATTATTGTTGCAGAAGCTAACTGGTATGAACACAATCTGATTCTTGAACAACTGTTGCAAACTTTTCGTGCACAAGAACTCACAGTTAATCTTAGCAAATCACACTTTGGCAAAACTTCTATAAAATTTCTTGGACATGTAATTTCAGCAGAAGGCATTGTGCCTGACCCGGAAAAACTTCAAGCTTTACGTGACATTACTGTACCTACGACGAAGAAACAATTACTCAGCTTTCTGGGATTAATTAACTTTTTCCGTAAATTTATTCATTACTCTGCTTTAGACACCCCTAGATTGTGCCAGTTGACGGGTAAAAACACTATTTGGTCGTGGGATAGCCAAGCACATTCTGAATTTGCTAATCTAAAACAAGCTTTGTTGAGCGCACCTCTTTTATCACACCCAGATCTTTCTATAAATTTTTCCATTGCCACCGACAGTTCTAACACCGCTTTAGGCGTACACATTTTTCAGGAAATTTACGAAGATGGTTCTACAGCAATTAAAAACATCGCCTTTGCGAGTCGCATTCTGTCACCTGCTGAACGCAATTATTCTGTTACGGAACTTGAAACATTATGTGTTGTATGGGCATTTAGGAGATTTAGGCTTTTTCTTTATGGAAGACATACGACCGTTTACACAGATCATAGAGCCATTCAGTTTTTACTTTCAGCAAAATTTACACATGACAGGTTAAGCAGATGGAAACTTTATTTACAGGAATTTAATTTTACAATTGTTCACATTCCCGGTACACAAAATATTGTAGCAGACGCACTATCCCGTTCTCTCAGCAACAATCAGCAAGACATCGCAAACAACTTCTGCCAAGCAAATTTTAGCATCATGTGTATTCAACAAGTTGCATTTGAAAATTTCATTTCGTCGTCATTACGAGACATAGCACAGGAGCAGAGCAAAGACAACGTATGGAAAGAAATTAAAAACCTTTGGCAAGATAGGAATAACGTTACCATCAGGAACCATTACACTGTACGCAATAACATTCTCTTTCGCCGCTCTCACCCTGACAGCAACAATTGGTTACTATGTATTCCTGACGAGCTTGTTAACAAATTAATTTGGTATACTCATTTAAGTTAGGCACATTATGGAGCCAGAAAATGTTTTCTTACACTGAGACAGAATTGTTATTTTGCCAACATGGAGAAACGTATTCGACGAGTTTTAGCGTCATGTAAAATCTGCCAGAAAGCTAAGTCAGAGACGACTTCACATATTCCTCCGTTACATCCCATTGTACCTGTTGAATTGAGACACATGGCCGCTGTAGACATTTTTGGTCCGATTCCCAGATCTAATAGAGGTTTTTGTTACATCTTTGTCGCTGTTGAACTCTCTTCAAAATTTGTAACATTTACTCCGTTACGCAAAGCTACTGCTAAAACTGTTTCGAAAGCATTTGTAAAACATTTTCTATTTCATGTAGGACATGTATTGAAAGCAATTTCCGACAATGGACCACAGTTTCGATCTGCTATATGGACACATATGTTACGTACAAGAAACATTTCTCCGATCTATATATCCAGGTATCACGCTTCTTCGAACCGTTGTGAACGTCTAATGAAAGAAACTGGTAAACTATGTAGAATATACTGCCATAAAAACATATTGATTGGGATACACACACACTGTAATTCCAGGATGTAATTAACTCGATAGCAAATGAATCTACTATGCTATCTCCGACTGTTATACTGAAAAATGTTGAACCACCTAACAAAAGTAAAGAATTAGTATCCTTTCCGACATCTCGTCGACTACGCCGCCATGAAATAGTTGACATTGCACTCAACAACATCAAACGTGCCGCAGAGCGCCGGAGAAGACAGCAAAAACAGGTTTGTACACGCCTAGACTTTCACGTTGGACAGAAGATATTAGTACGGACACATTATTTATCCAACAGAGGAAAGAGTACATGTAGTAAATTTGAGCTTCTATACGCAGGTCCATATCGAATTCGCAGCATTCCTCACCCCAATGTGGTACATGTTGAAACTTTGAGAACCAGAAAAAGCAAGGGCAATCACCATGTCTCCAATATTAAACCCTTTATTGAAGGAATATACTTTATGATTTATCACACTGTAATGCCATTTGCTGATATTTATATGGCCACTCAAGCAATTGTGTATATGTGACTACTTACTGATGATGATCACATTTTTTCTTGGCAAGTGCCCGGCAAGGTAAGGTTAGCAGGTCGCTTTTCTTGTCGTTACATATCAGACCATGCACATTTTCCATTTTTCGTGTATGTATGATTGTTTTCCTGTTTTGTTTGTATGCACTACGATATCTTTAAGATATAGCAAGCACCAGTTGACTTTGACATTTTTCGTTATGATATCTCAATATCTTGACTATTCTACACTTTTGGCTTCTGGCTACTGCATTATGAGACTGTGTGTACATTTTTGCACCTGAACACTCTATGTTTTGACATAATACGTTTTCTGTCATGCTATGCTGTATGCTTAATTGTATCACTAGAAACAAGTTTTTATTTAATGAGTATACGATTTAAGTGCAAGATATTAATCCTTATTCATCATTTTCAGAAAGCAATAAGTGTAAAAGAAATAACTTAAACAAACCACAGTGGATTACTATGAAATGGGAATTTCACCTTCGGAATGAACGAAAGAAAATGCAATACAATGTCATGAAGAGTAAATGGATTAGAATTAACAAGCATTAACAAGAATATACTATTCACATCGCATGATAGCAGTCTTAACTAATTATTTTTCTTTCAGAATACGAGGCGATTGATGCAGGCTGTCAGACTGAACTACACATCTTAGTTTTAGTGATGAAATATGCTGGAAATAAGAAACTCTATACTATGAATAGTTTTATGAAGTAAATGGTAATGTGAATAATGAATAATGAAATGTCTTTTTTGCAGATGATAATGAATGATGATGAATAATTATATGAAGAATATGCTAATATGAATAATGAGGTTTTTCTTTGCAGGTGATGATAGTAATGAAGTTATGGTAATATGAATAATGAAGTTTTTCTTTGCAGATGAGGATAATGATGAAGTTTATATATTTACTGTTAGTTAAGAAATGCTATGTAGTAATTTAAGTATTTGTTGCAGTTCGTTTTGACAGTATGTCTTATGTCGCATGGTATAATGACTGAATGTTTCGGAAAGGACAGCTAGAGTACATACATATTGGGTACACGTTTCATTACCTGTTAATTCGAAGTTCACTACTTTTCAGCATAGTATGCGTTTCTTCTTTCAGCTCAATAATCCATTTTGTATTTTTCCAGGAGAAGCTGTTCATGAAATTATTGTGCTAAAAGGAGTTAGTCATTAAACCTGTTCTAGTACTTGCATTTTTTTTACCCATTTGTGCGTGTCATTCATGAATGTGATCACATATACTCTACTTGTTTCATAACCTTGCTACAGCTGACTAATGACAAATGACGTTATTAATCGTTATTTGCAGCAATAAGTCAAAAGCAAATATTTTCATGCCCCAGCAATTAATTATCGATCCCAACGCAATGCATTGCTACCACTAAAAAAAAAAAAAAAAATACCAGTCCCAGCTGTTGGCAGTATACAACCAAATAATGCTACAACTTTAAGAGATATTCCTAGTTCTAAATATAATGCAAATTTCTCAGATCTACTGAATCCATTATATGTATGTATTATTGGACCATAGACCTTGAGTAAAAGTTACAGGGTGTTACATTTTAAATGTGTCCTATGTCACTTGAATGATGAGTTCTGAATAATACTGAATAATGATTTATAAAACTATATGAGTACTTTGTAACTGGCCATTGAATGCCAGTGTTTCTTATTATTTATATTTGTCTTATGTCACTTACATGATATCATATATGAATACCAGTAGCTTGATGCTACAGTCATTAACTATTGTTTTGGATGATAACTTCTGAACAATGCATAAAAATGGTTTGTAACTGGCCAATGAGTGCCAATGATTACTATAATTAGATGAATTATGTAAATGCTATGCCATTAATTAACTCATGTTTTGAATGATTACTTCTGAACAATGCATAAAAATGATTAGTAACTGGCCAATGAGTGCCACTGATCACTATAATTAGATGAATTATGTAAATGCTATGCCATTAATTAACTCTAGCTTTGAATGACCACTTCTGAATAATGCACAAAAATGGTTTGTAACTGGTCAATGAGTGCCAATGTTTACTGTAATCTAATGACTTATGAATAATGTTCTGTAATACTTCATACATAGTACAGAAATGTTTAGTAACTAGGGAATGAGTGCCAACAATTGCTCAAATTGGTTGATAGACTAGTGTAATTCTCAATGATGACTAGCATAAGACTTAATGTCCTTCACCTTCTGACCTAATTACCAGAAATTACTGCAATATCCGTTTGTCCTGTCCATCCTCATGATCATGGAGCACTATATTTGATTTTTGCACTAATTCTACGTTGGTGAAAGAGTATGGATTCTGCAAGGGTGTGGTGTTGACACATCATGCTGTCCACCACCTTGAACGATGGAGTTGTTATTATGGTCCTACTGTTTGGCGTACCTAATGTACTACCAAAATTATACCATTGAACATTAATACAGCATGTCAGTTTCTTGGCTGCACTGATTAATACTTCATGGAAGAGAACTTCAGATTGTCTCACTTGGTGTTGTGCTTCTGTAGAAAGATATGTACTTTCAATGCAGCTGTGTGCAACCTACTGTGCTACAACCATGATGCAATCCTTCCCTTTCCTTTCCTAGTTCTTGTAAAATGGTAAAAATATATACAGTGCATGTGCACTTTATGTAATTTGTTAATATGTTTTGTACTCATTGCGTATACATTTTATCATTTCTTGATATGTTCTGTATTCAGTGCATGTGCACTCTATTTCATTTCATGTTCTGCACATATATATATGTATATACTCTGTGAGTGTAAACTTAGTTAATTAAGTAGATTATAGAAAAATTTGTTGCTCATGGCAAGTCCAATTGACTCACCATCGCTGCCAAATTTTTGCCCCCCCCCCCCCCCCCAGTAGAGGGCTATGTAAGAGGTCTGAGCAGATGTAATTTCGATGTATTGCTCATACGCGGCCTGCGATGTGCAAGGTATAAGAGAATCTCTGACAAGAGAGCAGTGTTGACTGCAGTAGGAACTGTGTAGCTGTAGCAGTAAGTTGTTGCTAGTCTGGAGTTTGCTCTGGTCTGGTCTGGTGTATCGTATTGGCTGGGGCGGTCGCCGTGCAGCGATGCCGGAGCCTGAGTATTATTGTATAAGGTAAAAAGCAGCCTCTCGCTTATGTAATGTCATCTCAAGTCCCATGTAAATGTTTTTAAAATCTCGTAATAATAATCTTTCTCATAAAACGTAACTTTTAACAACCATTCATTTCAATTTAAAGAATTTACTAATTTCTCCCATCCATGATCATCCAGATTGTTGCAAAAGAAAAATCAGTTGCTACCTTTCATAAATGACAAATCTATCGGCCAGCATTGCACAGGGCTGTGCCAGAAAACAGTATTTTAAGAGCAGATATTTATGCGTTACCCGGCGACTTCATTGAGGTAAGAATTTTCTTTTTTTTATTCAGAATGATCTTTCAGGGCCCTGACGCAGCACTGCTGACGTCCAAAATTTACCAGGTTAAATTCATAGTCAATTACTGAAAAGTCATAAGTGAGCGACAATTTAATTGAGAGGTTAGTTACTTTGTATTATTACCAGGTTAGTGAATTTATATTTTTTGTTGGGACGTTACACTGAATGTGAACGACATAATCATAATTTTTACTGTTGAGAGGTTTAGGAATTTTTCTGTTTTGAGGTTACACAGGAGAAAGAATTTTGTGGGGAGGTTACAAATGATAAAATTCTAGATTATAGGAGAAAATGCGTCAAACATCCAGAAGGAACGCTGAGTGATAGACTCCTCTAAAAGACTGTGAGTGCCAATGGAAGAAGAGATAGAGGAAGACCCCAGAAAACATGTGAACGGCAACATCGCTTTTTGCCTAATGCCTGAAGAGAAGAAGAAACTAGAGAAATAAATGTGTATGACAAATTTACTTCACGTTCTTGCAGCTGATATTCCTAATCCCTGTATGTAATTTCCATATGCCACACTGAAATGGAATTTAAGAAGTAATTTAATTCAAAAATGCTGCATTTAAGTGCAGTGGTATATGTATTATAGATTTGACTACTACATTAACGGCTACCAACATAGAGCACCTGGTGTTATTATTTATCCACTGCTCCTTTTTTCCTATTCAAATCTCCATGTTTTGCTGCTTGGAGACTTGGTCTTAGAAATGAACGAAATTTTCGTTTAATGATAGCGTAAAGTAGTTATTAGTAGACTAACGAACAGAATTTATGACTGTATGCTGTAAGTGTTTGGATGTGATTCTCACAAAAGTGCTATTTCAAGTGCAATTTACTATTTTTGGATATTTTGTGTCATTTGTGTCGTCTCGGCGTTGCATTTCAGTGTTGTGGTGATCTTTCTGGGAAATGAGTCTAAGTCTGCTGTTGATTTCGACAGAGAGGGTAGTGGAAATGACGAGTGAATTTTATTGATGTTTTTTGACATCGGTAAGAAATGAAGATGAGTTCAGGCGATGAAAGTGGAGAAATTAGTTGTACAGAGGGAGTTCAATAGGAAATTTACCTAAGAAGGAGACAGAGCATTGTGATAGTAAAGAGGTATATCGTGGACACCCAAGTCAAACCAGAACTCTGATAGAAAACGAAATGGTGGTTGGGTTATATGCGATGTTAATGGACAATGCAGGTAGCAGAGAGGTACACGTAATAGAGCACACCCGGGAGTTGCGAAATTATACATTTGTTGAAAAAATGCTGTAAAGAAAGGCACAATGTACCGTAATTCCACGAAGGACTAGTAAATCAGTAGTTGGTAGTGATACCAGACGCAGAAGAGCGAATAACGTGCAATAGTAATCGCTGATAATGCACGAGTAGTGGACGAGGCATCTTGTCAGATTAATGTTGCACAACATTAGAACAATGATTTATCACCGCAATAAACAGTTGTCGGGCAATACGACATTGTAGACAGAGGTAGCCGAAGTGTTGCTGGAGTAGAGAGCAATATCTCTGATCAGGGACAGTGTGGAGTCACCATGTCATCTCATTCGACACATTTCCAAATGGCGTTAGTTGACACAATCTCAGTGAATTCATTACTCGCGATCTTCAGATCGTTAAATTGTAGAACACCAATCGAACTAGTAAGCATTCCAGCTGTAAAAGTGGAGGTGTAAATTTTGGAACGACAGAGACAGATATCGCTTCCCATAAACGCCGATACGTAAATTATTCTATTGCGCAACGGATTGAGCAGTACGAAAAAATTTCCCTCGTAAATGAGTCCTAATTTCTGGTACTTACAAATACCAGGTAATAATTAAAACAGGGTTTCATCCAACTGAAATAAATGCCATAGCCTAAATTAATCCCATTAATTACAATCATTGCACATACACTCGTATAATCCAGAAAGCAAAAAATACACTCCAATGTGAGCAAGGAGGTCAAAGTGAGAGGAACTAAGATTTTCAGACGCAGTTAGATTGAAACTTCTTGACAGATTAAAACTGAGTGCTGCACCGACTGAGCTACCCAAGCACGACTCACAGCCCCTCCTCACGGCTCCAGTTCTACGAGTACCTCGTCTCCTACCTCCAAAACTTCACAGAAGCTCTTGCTGTGTGACAGTAGTACTCCAGACCAGAGGACCGAAGTAAACCCTGAAAACGATGCTACAAATAGACAGCTTAGCCAGCACCCTGCACGGACGAGACCACGTGGCAAACAAACCGAGTACACGCTGGCATTCTTTCCCGCATTGCCTGCTGTCACTCTGAGGGGCTCCATCATCCGCCGTGAAGTCCAAATGGCGTCGGTTTTGGGGCAGTGGAATTCACGCTATGGTGCATTTGACTTGGATCTGGCCTTCAAATGATCGAATTGTAACAGTTCGTTGTTGTCACAGATGAATGATTTTGTTGTGGTCTTCAGTCCTGAGACTGGTTTGATGCAGCTCTCCATGCTACTCTATCCTGTGCAAGCTTTTTCATCTCCCAGTACCTACTGCAACCTACATCCTTCTGAATCTGCTTAGTGTATTCATCTCTTGGTCTCCCTCTACGATTTTTACCCTCCACGCTGCCCTCCAATGCTAAATTTGTGATCCCTTGATGCCTCAAAACATTTCCTACCAACCGATCCCTTCTTCTAGTCAAGTTGTGCCACAAACTTCTCTTCTCCCCGATCCTATTCAATACCTCCTCATTAGTTACGTGATCTACCCACCTTATCTTCAGCATTCTTCTGTAGCACCACATTTCGAAAGCTTCTATTCTCTTCTTGTCCAAACTAGTTATCGTCGATGTTTCACTTCCATACATGGCTACACTCCATACAAATACTTTCAGAAACGACTTCCTGACACTTAAATCTATACTCGACGTTAACAAATTTCTCTTCGTCAGAAGCGCTTTCCTTGCCATTGCCAGTCTACATTTTATATCCTCTCTACTTCGACCATCATCAGTTATTTTACTCCCCAAATAGCAAAACTCCTTTACTACTTTAAGTGTCTCATTTCCTAATCTAATTCCCTCTGCATCATCCGATTTAATTTGACTACATTCCATTATCCTCGTTTTGCTTTTCTTGATGTTCATCTTATATCCTCCTTTCAAGGCACTGTCCATTCCGTTCAACTGCTCTTCCAAGTCCTTTGCTGTCTCTGACAGAATTACAATGTCATCGGCGAACCTCAAAGTTGTTACTTCTCCTCCATGAATTTTAATACCTACTCCGAATTTTTCTTTTGTTTCCTTTACTGCTTGCTCAATATACAGATTGAATAACAGCGGGGAGAGGCTACAACCCTGTCTCACTCCTTTCCCAACCACTGCTTCCCTTTCATGCCCCTCGACTCTTATAACTGCCATCTGGTTTCTGTACAAATTGTAAATAGCCTTTCGCACCCTGTATTTTACTCCTGCCACCTTTAGAATTTGAAAGAGAGTATTCCAGTTAACATTGTCAAAATTTTTCTCTAAGTCTACAAATGCTAGAAACGTAGGTTTGCCTTTTCTTAATCTTTCTTCTAAGATGAGTCGTAAGGTTAGAATTGCCTCACGTGTTCCAACCTTTCTACGGAATCCAAACTGATCTTCCCCGAGGTCCGCTTCTACCAGTTTTTCCATTCGTCTGAAAAGAATACACTAAGCAAATTCAGAAGGATGTAGGTTGCAGTGGGTACTGGGAGATGAAGAAGCTTGCACAGGATAGAGTAGCATGGAGAGCTGCATCAAACCAGTCTCAGGACTGAAGACCACAACAACAACAACATTTCAATTAGCAGATATTCATTTGTCCCATTAGTCGTCTATCGGTTTCGGTTTCAGTTTCGGATGTAGGGTACAACAGATCAGTTCATCTTCAAAGGAATATGAGGTCCTTTTAACTAATCTTTTGTCCCCCGGTAGGTAAGTGGCCAGCGCGACAGAATGTCAGTCCTAAGGACCCAGGTTCGATTCCCGGCTGGGTCGGAAACTTTCTCCACTCAGGTACTGGGTCTTGTGTTGTTCTAATCATCATAATTTCATCCCCATCGACGCGCAAGTCGGCGAAGTGACGTCAAATCGAAAGACTTGCACCCGGCAGAACGGTCTACCCGACGGGAGGCCCTGGTCACACGGCATTTACATTTATTTTACTAAACTTTTGTACCCCACATCCTTGATGATGCTTAACACTGGAGCCCGGTAGATGACTAGTGGGAAAAATAAACTACTGATGATTAAAACGCAATTTTATAAAATGTTTTACAGCTGTTATACCTCAACTTATGCAAACGATTTTTTATGATCTGACTTAGGAGGGTCAAAACTTAAAGACGAGTGCTTAAGGTGAATTTCGGGATGGTTCACCGCCTCTTCCCCAGTCCTGCTTCATTTCTAATGACCTCATCGTCACCGAGCGAGGTGGCGCAGTGGCTAGCACACGGGACTCGCTTTCGGGAGGACGACGGTTCAGTCCCGCGTCCGGCCATCGTGATTTAGGTTTTCCGTGATATCCCTAAATCGCTCCAGGCAAATGCCGGGATGGTTCATTTGAAAGGGCACGGCCGACTTCCTTCCCCGTCCTTCCTAATCCGTTGAGACCGATGACCACGCTGTCTGGTCTCCTCCCCCAAACATCCCAACCCAACCCAAACTCATCGTCGACAGGGCGTCGAATCCTGACTCCCTTCATATTATACGACGGGTAAAGAACTGAGCAGCAGACAGCACATTACACGAAAACTGTTATGTTCCGCTGTTGCTCACTCGTGATTAGTCACGGGCCAAGGATAGTAACCAGCTCCAGTCAAGTCGGTTGTTGTTCGTTCGGGGAGCTTAACTGCAAGACATACTGCCATTAACATCACTCGTGAGCCGGGACTGTGCAGCGGGCGCTGTAGCCGCTGTGTCAGGGAGGGTGCGGCTGGCGGCTGGCCCGCTGCCGCCGACGGGGGCGGCGGTGGCTGGCGGCGGTGATGGCGGCGGCGGCGGCTCTTAGGCTGGCGAATAATTAACGCGTTAGGCCGCGGCTTGGCGCGGCAGCCAGCCAGGGTAAACACGGCGCGGTCGCCAACTGCGCACAACTTAAACAGCCGTGAAACAAAACAACGCCGCAGGGGGGCCGGCGCGCCGGCTGCGCAACTCCGTCCCACCTCGCGCCGCGCCACACCGGCCCTGGCGGCGACGCGTCGCCCGTCCGCGGGCGACACGAGCGCCTGGACAGTGTTGACTGCCCCTGTTCCTGCCTACACAATTAAATGGTGCGTTGCAGTTACGTTTGGCGTAAAATACAGTCCACTATTACCAGAATGCGGATTATCAGATCTGCGGCTTATCCGTGCAAAATATGAGGCCCTGACGGAAGGAAATCTATGAGACCGTGTTCTGCGCTTTACTGGAAACAACAGCTCTGGGTTACGTTCCTATTAATTTCTTATTAATTATTTCTATTTCATCTACCAACCACTTCTGTTTGTTTTGTATTTAATTTAAAATTCTGCAAAGCGTTTCGAGCATCATCTGCACATCTACAGGTGTTTATACTTGCAGAAAATGCACGCATGCTCATAAATTAAGGATAATGCTGATACATGGTGAAATAACGCTCTAGTGGGCGGTTTGCGGGTTTAAATCACCTCGGGAGCCGGTCGGGGTGGCCGAGCGGTTGTAGGCGCTACAGTCTGGACCCGCACGACCGCTACGTCACAGGTTCGAATCCTACCTCGGGCATGGATGTGTGTGATGTCCTTAGGTTAGTTTGGTTTAATTAGGTCTAAGTTCTAGGGGACTGATGAGCTCAGAAGTTAAGTCCCATAGTGCTTAGAGGCATTTGAACCATCACCTCGGGGTATGACCATGCGGTGCATTTGACCTGTGGTCGTTGCACGGTGGCGCTGGCAGCAGTCCACATACACAGAGGTGTGTTGGTGCAAAAAAAATGGTTCAAATGGTTCTGAGCACTATGGGACTCAACTTCTAAGGTCATTAGTCCCCTAGAACTTAGAACTAGTTAAACCTAACTAACCTAAGGACATCACAAACATCCATGCCCGAGGCAGGAATCGAACCTGCGACCGTAGCGGTCTTGCGGTTCCAGACTGCAGCGCCGTTAACCGCACGGCCACTTCGGCCGGCGTGTTGGTGCATGTCACAGTACGGTGCAGCGAGTAAGTGTGCAGACGTTTAGACATTTTCAGACGTGCTAATGGTAGTTGTGTGTCGAAAATGGCTCAAAGAACACATATTGATGACGTTACGAGGGGTACAATACTAGTGCGGCTCTCTGAGCACTATGGGACTTAACATCTGAGGTCATCAGTTCCCTAGAACTTAGAACTACTTAAACCTAACTAACCTAAGGACATCACATACATCCATGCCCGAGGCAGGATTCGAACCTGCAACCGTAGCGGTCGCGCGGTTCCAGACTGAAGCGCCTAGAACCGCTTGGCCACAGCGGCCGGCAGAATACTAGTGCGATTTGAGGCTGGCCGAACAGAACAGGTCGTAGCACGGGCCCTCCGTGTGCCACAAAGTGTGATCTCAAGATTATGACAACGATTCCAGCAGACAGGAAACGTCTCCAGACGCTAGAGTACGGGACGTCCACAGTTCACAACACTACACGAAGACCGATATTCCACCATCAGGTCTCGCAGACGGCCACGGAGTACTGCAGGTAGCCTTGCTCGGGAACTTACCGCAGCCACTGGAACAATTGTCTCCAGACACACAGTCTACAGACGACTGAACAGACATGGTTCATTAGCCCGGAGACCTGCAAGGTGGATTCCATTGGCCCCCTGGCATAGAATAGCCCATAAAGCCTGGTGTCAGTACATGGTCATTGGAACAGTGGTCCCAGGTTACGTTCACGGACGACTCCATAGTATAGTCTGAACAGTGATTCTCGCCAGGGTTTCATTTGGCGTGAACCAGGAACCAGATAATAACTCATTAATGTCCTTGAAAGGGACCTCTATGGAGGTCGTGGTTTGATGGTGTGGGATGGGATTGTGACTGGTGCACGTACAACCCCTACATGTCTTTGACAGAGGAACTGTAACAGGTCAGGTGTATCGGGACGTCATTTTGCATTACTATGTCTGCCTTTTCAGGGATGCAGTGGGTCCCACCTTCCTCCTGATGGATGATAATTCACGGTCCCACCGAGCTGCCATCATTGAGGAGTACCTTGAAGCAGAAGATATCAGGCGAATGAAGAGGCCTGCCTTTTCTCCAGACCTAACCCCATCTAGCACATCTGGGATGCTCTCGGTCGACGTATCGCTGCACACCTTCAAACCCCTAGGACACTTCAGGAGCTCCGACAGGCACTGGTGCAGGAATGAGAGGCTACACCCCGGCAGCTGCTCGACCACCTGATCCAAAGTATGCTGACCCGTAGTGAACCCTGTGTGCTTGTGCATCGTGATCACATCCCATATTGATGTCGGGGTACATGCGCAGAAAACAGTGCCGTCTTGTAGCATATGTGTTTCGGGACGGTTTTCTCAATTTATCACCAATACCGTGGACTTACAGATATGTGTCGTGTGTCTTCCCTGTGTGCCTATGCTATTGGCGCCAGTTTTGTGTAGTGCCACGTTGTGTGGCACCACATTCTGTAATTATCCTTAATTTATGAGCATGAGTGTAGTTATTTAAATATAAACTGACTGAAGCTGAATTAACATGGGACTTTTTGTTTACTGTTCGTCTCTGGTGGGGCGGTTGTGGTATTAGGGGAGAGGAAAAGTGGTTGGTCAGAAATTGATGTCTTCTATAGGTGTGGAGGTGTATCTTATAATAAACAACGAGATACAGCTCCACACCAGTAGAAGACGTAACTGGACATGAATGTTTAGCTATCCAAATAAACACCATGTCCCGCAGCATGGCATGAGATTTCTACAGGGCAGGCGACACTTTGCACTGGTTTACAGTACGGCTCCCTACCTTAGTGTTCACGTCAACCAGCGTCTGGTGCCAATTTCTGCATTGCTCCCGGTTGTTGCCATGCTTACGTGCCACTCAGACAGCAGCAGCGCCACGTCTGACTTATCTCCTGACCTCCATCCTGCACCTTTCACCAGTGGGTGGAACAATTTTTGAATCAATATGTGAATGGAGGAGCCTAGACAACCTGCTTCATCAGAGAATATTGTACAGTTGCTTTAGCCTGAAAAGCTGCTCGTGAATTGTAGTGTAATCTTATTGCAATGTACATGTGCACACAGAGAGTGCTTACAGTTTCTATACATTATCTAAACACAGTATAGTCTATAGCAGTTGCCGCAGAAGGTGCATAGTTTACATTGTATTGGAGGTACACAGTCACATATACCACAGTGGGATCAACAAAAGATTCAGTATATAGCTCCATTTAAAAAATAAAACTGTGGTACTGCATTACCATGCTATATTGAGACATATAATGCTTATATTGACCCACTTTTAATGTGACAGCTATGATTATTTCATGTTCTTAACACTTCCTTTCAAAAACATGGCCAACATGGTCAGAATAGAATGTAACAAAGAAATTGTTGTAATATGCTGTAACACCAACACTTCCCAAAATGTGGGCTTTACCAGGCCGTCAATCCTTTGGGAGACTTCTTTATGTCCTTCAGACCTTTCCTTTCACCAGCCACCTTTCTTTAAATAAGAAAGAAATGTTTGTGCACGTAGGCGTTCTGTCTTTGTAGCTCGTAGGTTATGATGTTTAATAATAATGTTAAGTGTCCAATACTATTTTTTATCTTTGTATTATGTTTGGCTGGTTTCCGAGCTGAACACCTTCCACAAATACTAATTTCCGTGATTTTTCCGTTTATATTTACTTCAGTTTTGCATCTAGCAATGAACAAAATTGCGACACCTGTTAATAAGTTTGTGGAATAAATTGACAAACGATTCTGTATATAGCACCATTTAAAAAATAAAACTGTGGTATTGCACTACCATGCTTTATTGAGACAGATAATACTTATATTGACCAACTGTTAATGTGACGGCTATGATTATTTCATGATCTTAACACTTCTTTTCAAAATCACGGTCAACATTGTCAAACCATGATTTATGGGCCTAAATGTAGTTTTGTTGAAAACAGGTCTGCAAATTACAACTGTTTGTCGGCGTGGACGGACCTCCACAACGTCAGATGCACAGTTTCATTCCCCATCAGAGTACTATCCTTAAAACAGTCCGGCCTTTGCTCCAATGTTCCGTATCATCTGCCAACAACAACTTTGAATTTTTGAGGTAGTACACTATTAAGAATCCAATTAAGGTTTAGCAGAAGGAGATAACTTGTACACTCCGCTAACGTAGTAATGTCTCAAGACTGGAATGGGACGTATAACACGGAAATTATGCAATTCTGTTATACACAAAGCCTCAGTAACACAATAATTTTAATTCATTGCCTACACTTGTGTTTCAGAATCTTTTATACTTCGCACTTAGCGATACTACACTGATTTATAGACGCACTTACAAAAAGCAATGAACAGGGAATGTTATCTAAATTTGTGACTGCAGCTGTAGGACTTTCAACGTAAACACTGGATGGAAGAGAGAGAGGATGCCACAAATGCCTACTTTAATAGCGAAAAGACGAAATATTCTAGAGGATTTGCATCAAAACAAAACTATCACTTCCCCTATACAGGAGCAATAACGTGCCAACAAGATGAATATTGGGAAAACAACTGGTAATTAAGCGCTGGAAACCATCTCGAGAGAATTTAGAAACCCCATAGCTATACCATATGAAGTGAAACTGGTCGATAATAAAATGGCTATGCTAAGGGAACAGCTTCCTGGGAAATTGCTTCATGTAGATGCCTATTATTTTATTCACCCCTTTATAACATAATATTTTGCTGATATTCTTAAAAAAATAGAAATGTGCGTCTACCTACTGTCAAACCACGACCTTTTCATGCAAGAAGACTACCAAGGAAACGGTAAAGTTATTGCAAACAGCAAAATGCCATCTGAAATAGATTGCTCAGTGTGAGTAATCTCTAACTGCAGAATAAAGATATAAGCTGATCAGCCAAAACTTTATGAACATCTACCTGCCGGCCGTTGTGGCCGAGCGGTTCTAGGCACTTCAGTCTAGAATCGCGCGACTGCTACGGTCGCAGGTTCGAATCCGGCCTCCGGCATGGATATGTGTGATGTCCTTAGGTTAGTTAGTTCTAAGTTCTAGAGGACTGACGACGTCAGATGTCAAGTCCCATAGTGCTCACAGCCATTTGGACCATATGAACACCTACCTAACAGCAACCACTTCATGCAGATGGCTAGAACCTTTCGTATCTGCGTATAAGAATTTGCTGATTTTGTTAACAAAATAGGGATGTACGACTAGGTGTAAACAAACCACCTTTGGCACGAATAACAGCGGCGACAAGTCATGGCATGGAAGCACTGAGACATGGGCAGAACGCTGGAGAGATTTGGGACAATGTCTGCACACACACTTCACCTAATTCCACTAAATTCTTGGGAGGAAGGGCCATGAGTTCTGACTCCACATTCAGTCACATCCCAGAAGTGGTCGATTGGGTTCAGATCTGGTGAGTAGGGGGCCGGAACTATCCACTGTGTTCCTTGAACCACTACATCACAATCGTTGCCTTGTGACATGGAATCATCTTGTTGAAATACGCCACTGCCGTCTTGAACTGTGATCGGCATGCATCTGCAACCATATGGTGGTCCACTGGAACCATGGATGCCCACATTAATGTTCCTTAGAGCATAATGGAGCCGCCGCCAGCTTGTCTCCTTCCCGCAGTACAGGTGTCAAGGAGCTGGCGACGCTCCCACTTCTGTTGTAGTTGCCGATGTTGTCGATGTTGTGTTAACATTGGCAAGAGCATGAGGCGCATCGTTAGGATGTTAGCTGCACTGCATGTTCAGGCACACGTGTGCTCTAGCCTGCTTTAAAGTCTGACATTAGTTCCACCACAGTTCGCTGTCTGTCCTGTTTTCTCAATCTGCCCAGCGTACGACGTTCGACATCTGTAATGAGGTGTGGCCGCCCAACCCCACGACGTTAGAGAGTGGTTTCACCTTGGTTTCACCACGTGTTGAAGACTGTCACCACAACACTCCTCGAACACCCAATGGGTCGTGCAGTTTTCGAAATGCTGGCGCCGAGCCTTCGGGCCATCAAAACTGCCCTCGCTCAGCCTCAGATAGATCTTTCGCCTTCCCTTCTACGCATGGACACATGCACTGTGTCTGTGTGTGACTAGCTGACTGCTTCCCATTCCTCGCCAGGTGACGCTGCCAACGCCTGGACGAGTTTGTATCGATAGCACGTCGGTTGTCATTATGTTCTGGCTGATCAGTGTATAACAAATCTCTATGTCAAATTACATTCCCAGGACTGAGCAAACGTATTAGTAACCATGTATCAATTTCATAAAATGCGCAGATATGCATTTGCGAGAAACTTTTACATCTTCCTTGCTTAAAGAAAAGGTATTACCAGATTATGTTTAAAGCAAATGAATGAGATATGTTTTAGATGCTGTGTAACAGTGTCCAAGTGTATTAAATGCCGACAATCAGTATTTTAAGCATGCTCCCCTCTATTCTGCGTTAGTCTCTTCCGTTTGTTGTAACTTATCAGATATCTTACAAATCAACTGTTTTGTTGTTATTTACCAGTGTTCTGCGCTTTGGCTACTGGGGTAGTAAGAACATATGAAAAGTTCACTAGTGAACAAGTAAAACTTCAAGACAAGTACTAACAAGAAAAGTTATAAACTACGTTCTGCAGCTTCAGTGTTAATTACTTACCTGTAACTCTTTGTTAACAGACTCTCCAACAAAAGTTTTTTAATTGTTATACGGAAGTGTCATATTTAAGTTGGAGGAACATGTTTTTCTCAATTCAGGACGTTGTTCTCCAGAATATCGTCCAATATAGATATTATAGATTTGGGATCGGTTTCCACAGGTTTAAGAAAAACTTAAACCTTCCTCTATTAAAAAAAAAAAAAATGCTTTACGTACAGTTATGTGTAATGTGTAAGAAAAGGAAACTAGAAATGGAAGAGATCGAAGTCAAAAAATTAAAACTGGAGTATATAGCACAAACTGTGGTCATGAGAGGAGAATATAAACTGCTATTAGAAAAAAGAGCAGGCCATCACAGATGTGCAAGCATTGCTTACAAATTACTGTATACACAGTGTACGGACAAATCTAGGTGCAATAGGAGAATGCAAGATTTACTGTAAATAACAATGGATAGTTAGACATTTCCCTCAAAGTAGGTTTTTTGATGTGTCGAATAACACTGTGAATACATAAAACACTTGCCTGTAGCTTCCTGTAAAAAGAAAGTATCGTTATAGATCTCTGATATAAAGAATTGTCGATCTTAAAATTACAATTGTCTGCACTATCTATCAAAATACATAAGATTTCGTGTATAAAACACACATTCAGTGCTACTGCTAGAAACTTAATTTTTCTATGGCAGTAAAAAAGATACATATAGTCACATATAGCCACTAAAGGTGTAACTTGGACGTTAAGCAGCACTTGTCGACAGGATTAGTTCGAACTTTGTACCATGCATCAAAGTTAATACTGAACACAGCTGTTCTCAGAGCTTCTTGTTTTAAGTGAGAACACTCTTATACATCTCTCGGGTTGTAATGATATTGTAGACATAAGTGTCATATATTAAAGGAATGCAAGGAATCAGTAATATGCATAAGATACGAATGGGTAGATCCAAGAGATGAAATAATGAAGGCAGCAGACAAGGAAATAGGTAAAACGGAAAGGCCTAGTAGAAATTACTGGACAATACAGGAAATATTGAATTTAATTGTTGAATGGAGAGAATATAAAAAATTCAGCAAATGAAGTAGGAAAAGTGGAATAGAAACTTCTACAAAATGAGACTCATAGGAAGAACAAAATGGCTAAATAGAAGTGGCTAGAGGACAAATGTAAGTATACAGAACCATATATCACTAGGGGAAAGATAGAAACATAAGAAAATAATAGAGGCCTCTGGAAAAAATAGAAGCAGCCATATGACTATCAATAGTTCAGGTAGTAAACAACTCCTAAGCAAAGAAAGGACAGCTGAATGGTGGAAGCCGTATATAAAACGTCTATACAAGGGATATGAATTTGGAAATATTAGAGGACGCAGAAGGAGATGGCAGACACGATACTGCGAGAAGAATTCGACAGACCACTGAGAGACCAAAGTCGAAACAAGGCCGCGGGAGTCGATGACATTCTGTCGGACCTGCCGATAGCTTTGGGAGAGCCAACCATGACAAAACTATTCCATCTGCTGTGCAAGATATGTGAGACAGGAGGAATACCTTCAGGCTTCAGAAATAACGTGGTAATTCTGCTTCCAAAGAAAGCAGATGCTGACAGTTGTGAATATTACCGAACTATCAGTTCAATTAGTCATGGTTGCAAAACACCAACACGAATTCCTTACAGAAGAATGAAAAAATTGAAAAACAGATAGAAGAAGACCGCGGGAAAGGTCAGTTAGGATTCCGGAGAAATGTGGACAGACGTAGTGAGTGTACTAACCCTACAACTTATCTCAGATGATAAGTTAAGGAAAGGCAAACCTACGTTCATAGAATTTGAAGACTTAGAGAAAACTTTTAAAAATGTTGACTGAAATACTCTCTTTGAAATTCTGGAAGTAGAAGGAATACAATATAGGAATCGAAAGGCCATTCACACCTTGTACAGAAATCAGATGGCTGTTATAAAGGTTTCGGGGCATGAAAAGAAAACAGTCGTTGAGAAGGGAATCAGACAGGTTTGTAGCCTACATCCGATGTTATTCAATCTGTACAATGCAAAAGCAGGAAATCAAAGGAAAATGTGAAGTATGAATTGAAGTTCCAGGAGGAAATGATTACTCTGAGGTTTGCCGATGACACTGTGATTATGTCAGAGACAGCCCAGGACTTGGAAATCGGTTGAACAGAATGGACAGTGTACTGAAAAGAAGATATGAGATGTTTATCGACAAAATGGAACATGGTATGTAGTCAAAATTAATCAAGGGAATTAGATTAGTTAACGATACACTTAAAGTGGTAGATTAGTTCTGCTTTTTGAGCACCAAAACAAATGTTGATGATCAAAGAAGGGAGGATATAAAATGTAGGTTGACAATTCAACAAAAGCATTTCTGGAGAAGAGAAATTTGTTGACATCGAATATTAAAATCTAGAGTGTAGCAATGCATAGAAGTGAGGGAGACAAGAAATTGGTGGTACAACTTGACCCAAAGAAGGGTATCAGTAGTTAGGATTCAATCTGAGACATCAAGGGATCACCAGTTTAGTTCTGGAGGGAAGTACGGAGGTCAAAAATCGTAATGGAAACCTAGAGATGAATACAGTAAGCCGGCCGGGATGGCCGAGCAGCTCTAGGCGCTTCAGTCCGGAACCATGAGACTGCTATGGTCGCAGGTTCGAATCCGGCCTCGGGCGTGGATCTATGTGATGTCCTTAGGCTAGTTAGGTTTAAGTAGTTCCAAGTTCTAGGGGACTGATGACCTCAGATGTTAAGTCCCATAGTGCTTAGAGCCCTTCGTGGCTTGCTTCTTCATATTGCTGAGTGTGGAGCTCAACAGGGCAGGCGGAATCAGACCACAGTACGCAGTGTGAAAGATGGCAGTGCAAGATGGTGACGTACGCCCTCAGAGATGATGGCGAACAGCAATAGCGTTTGCCCGTTGAGGTGGGGACGGCTGGACAGATAGACGGGCCAGGCTCGAAACCTGGAACCCCAAGGTAGACAGGCGGCCCACCAGTCGGAAGGCACTGAGTCAATAGGTATAGTGCAGGCGACAGCACACCGGTGTCCGCCCCCGGTAGCTGAGTGGTTACTGCGACAGAATCTCAATCCTAAGCGCCCAGGTTCGATTCCTGAGTGGTTACTGCGACAGAATGTCAAACCTAAGGGCCCAGGTTCGATTCCTGGCTGGGACGGAGATTTACTCCGCTTAGGGACTGGTTGTTGTTTTGTCCTAATCATTATCATTTCATCCCCATCAAAGCGAAAGTCTCCGAACTGGCGTCAAATCGAAAGACTTGCACCCGGCTAACCGTCTACCCGACGGGAGGGGAGTCCGGCGGTGGCACCCTGTAGACTTATCTCTATTCGGAGACCATCATGAAACTCCCCTTATAGTCAGTGGCTGGCAGTGACTGATCATGTCTGCCTTCATTTGACGACACTGACATAGATGACAATTACTAAAAAAGGTAGCACGCTGGACTTGAAGTTCAATACCAAGTCCCCTTCCTCCATGTGATGTTGGTGACGGGTTATCTATATCTACTCTTTCCTATTTTATTTTATACTCTTCTTAAATTATACCATAAATTTATAATTTCCTACTCCCAAATTCCTGTATTTTTCTTCAAAAAATCTGCGGAATTGCTGTAAGTAAGTAAAAGATAACACCAAAGTGCACACAAATGAACTCCACGCAGCCCCACCTCCACATGGTGCTCCGTGGGCAACAGTGCCGATGACCTCAACGGCGTAGCACAATTATGCTGCTCGTTGTGGCCCATGGGTACTGGCTAAAATGACAATGGGAAGCACTAAGGCCTACATAAGACAGTAAGATGGCAAGCCCTAGCAGTCACGGTGTAGCCTGGAAAAAAGTGCAGCTTCTTTAAATTAGGAGGTATATGTACCAGCCAGGTCTACCACTATTTTTGAAACGGTGGAGTTTCGGTCGGTCGCTTGATTAATCGAGTTTCTCTGTCGTTTCAGAAACTTCATAGTCCTCGCTGTCTGTTAGTAGCGTGGCAGCTCCAGAAGTGGCAGGTGGCGATTGCTGCAATGTGAGCGTGTTGAAGACAACTGATTGCGCAAGAACACCAACAGACATTTCTTCTATAATTTTCCTTACGTGGTCGCTTTGCAGCGAGACTCACATGATTTTGCCGCTATATCAGACGTGATTGTGACGCAACATAATAATGATGTAATGCGCAGCTATTAAGCAGAATGATATGCGCTACATGTGAGACACGCCTTTCTTCTATCGCACTCTAGCTTCTTAAAGTCATCGTCCATGAAAACAGCGATGTGGGACAGCACTCATTCCGTAACCTATTCGGTTCCTCAATCTATGCCGAGAATACACTGAATTGTGGAGCCTGTAAATCATTCAGGCAGTATGGACGATTCGATTCACGTAACCTTCCAGGGTGTATACTTCTATATTCCTTCTCTGATGAATTGCTGAGTCGAATGTGGAAGTAGCCTAAAAGGGCACTTGATTTTTCTGCAGTTAACCCTATACCTGTTTCAATATGTAGTTATTTATCGACAGGGAATACGGCTTTTACAAAATAGATTAAATTTTTCTTCAGTGTACGAGATGGTTCTTACATATGACTGAAGACAGTCCACATGCCTAGAGTGCATTGGTTATCAGTAGCAGAAGATTTCGGTTGTGGGCATACAGCGTGTATGAAACATGTCCTTTGATCTCTGGGATTTCTGTTGCTTATTGATTCACTTCCTAAAAACAAAAGACAAAGAAATAGGCCTTGAACGACCTATGGTAACGACCGGCCACTGTATCATCCTCAGCCGTTAGCCATTACTAGATGTGGATATTGTAACGGAGGCACCGACAACCTTAAACGACAGTCGATGCAAACGTTATACTTCTGCGAGGAATTTTTGAAAAGTTGACCTTGAGATAACCTAATGCAAACAGAACGATCAAACTAGGATTCGTTTCCTAAACAAGTAACAGTAAACAGGTGGGTCAGGACCACTCGTTACAATACGCAGGGGCATGTGCTCAGCACACTACTCTCGCAGTCATTTTCAGTTTTCGTGACCGGTGCCACTACCTCTCAATGAAGTAGCTCCTCAATTGGCCTGACAAGGGTTGAGTGCACCCCACATCCCAACAGCACTTGGCAGATACGGGCAGTGTTATATCCAAGTGCTAGACAAGCCCTGCAGAGCTTAACTTCAGTGATCTGATGGGAACTGATGTTACTGCTGCGGCAAGGCCGTTGGCTGATTGAGCTCCTACCATAACAAAAAGCGGCGGTTATGATGCCAAAGTATCTGGAGTAGCTTACTCCATCTCATTAGCCATTCTATACCCATACATAGCCGCAGTCAACTGTCCGCATCCATGTAGCTCCTGCTTGTTTTGTTAATGCCATTTTTCTACAGTCCATTGGTTCAGTCGTTTCCCATATCTTGGAATTCAACACCCAACATCTCTGTTCTTTCTATATCCTTCGGGTCAGCCATTTCCCGCCGGCCGTGGTGGCCGAGCGGTTCTAGGCGCTACAGTCTGGACCCGAGCGACCGCTACGGTCGCAGGTTCGAATCCTGCCTCGGGCATGGATGTCTGAGATGTTCTTAGGTTAGTTAGGTTTAAGGAGTCCTAAGTTCTAGGGGACTGATGACCTCAGAAGTTAAGTTCCATAGTGCTCAGAGCCATTTGAACCATTTTCAGCCATTTCCCACTTCTAGGACTCCTGAAGAGAAGATCCTTGTTCCATTCGAATAGCTACATGACTGCACAACTCAATATAATTTTTGCTACAGTCATAACAGTGTCCACTACTCTATTGTGTTCGCTGGTCCGTTTTATTGTATTATTCTCACTTCTGCTAACTCCATTATACAGTTCTACATTACTCCGTGAGTACTCAATAGTTTTTGAAACATTTTAGCGTTAAAAGTCGATGTGTCTCAGCAACAGGAACAATGGCCAAAAGCGCTGGTCGAAAACTTTTAGTTTAGGACAGACTGGAAGCTGGGCTTCGCAAACCTTGAATAATCACAACCACTCCAGGTATTTTTATTCTTTGGTTTACTTAACTGATGCTACAGTGTTTATGCTTATTAATGTTCTCGTTTTCTATTACTTTCTTCGAAGATGTATTGCGTTTCTTGTATAAAAATGGTTCAAATCGCTCTGAGCACTATGGGACTTAACTGCTGTGGTCATCAGTCCCCTAGCACTTAGAACTACTTAAACCTAACCTAAGGACATCACACACATCCATGCCCGAGGCTGGATTCGAACCTGCGACCGTAGTGGTAACGCGGTTCCAGACTGTAACGCCTAGAACCGCTTGGCCACTCCGGCCGGCGTTTCTTGTATACACAGGGAACAGCTATAGTGCTTCAAGATTCTGAACCATCATCTGCAGTTACTGGTTTACAATAAACTCAGTACATCCTAATATAATCAGCTCTTTTTCTGAAGATTCTCTTGCAGGATTATCGGTAAAATCCCTTAAGCACTGCTCTGCAATTTACTAGCGGTATAAATTCTGGAGTAGGCTGTAAAGAGGTACGCCATACAATGTATGAGTGATTAATGACTTCTTCAAATACCACGAATTATTATCGCAAATCGTCACGAATATTGGCTTTACGTGAACGGAGACCGGAAATTATTACGTATTGTCTTTACTTCTCACTCGCTGAAAAAATCATAACGTATTATTCATTTTCAGTAATTAACTACAGACTGGTGTAAATCGCTTCGAGGTTACCTGTGTCATCAAGCATCAAAGCGTCAACTTTCCCACCCCTCTCTGGCCAGTCGCACTGAACGCTCTTAGCAGAACAACGTGCTGGCTTCATACTGCCCCTAGGATTGCAGAAGCTTACCCCAGCAGAATCTAATTAAGGGTGTCCAGGGGCCCTAGGTCGGCAGTTATTCTTCCTTGGATGACATAATCTCCGGTGTCGCTGTCACTGTTAAATTACAAGCCTCTCCCAGCCATATGAAACTGGTTCTCCAGCCCGTCTCTCTCTCTCTCCTTGTTGTTTCCCCTGTAGCGCATGAGGTGACTGGAGCAGTCGGCTGGAGTAATTTTATAGGCACGAGCGTGTTATGGGAACGATTGATCTGTGGAGAAACTTTTTCAATGTCGGGTTTGAAGGGAGTTAATAAGTTATCATACAATGAAACAGAACAGAAATAAAAAAGTCGCTTATAAGCAATACCATGAAAGTTTTTTAATGCAGATTCACATACAGCATTTTGAATCATATTTCTGTTACACTCAGTCTTCTTTTTCATCCAGCGAAAATCCTTACCCTACACTATTTTATTGTGAAGTCTTCGCTCGACAAACCGGTCATTTCATCTTACATGCAGCCGTACCAGGACAACGCTCATGAACATCGAATCCCGTAGCTTTTAAACAGTCGACGCGAAGGTTTGAACGATCTGCCATGTGCTGTAGCACTGTAGACAAAATCGAATATAAAATTTAGATCTGAGGTGTGCAGTTTACATCATTCTGAATTCTCCAGATACATTACATGAATACGGAAGGACTGGCTCAGCATATAGAAAAATTAAAACAGTCTTCGGCGGAATTAAAAGTAAGCGTGCTAACATTAAGAGCGCTGGTGATTCCATTGATAAATACAGGGGAGAGAGCGGGTAGGTGTAAACGACAAATTGGATGCCTCTATGACGGGGAAGACTTGTCTGATGCGACAGATGAAGAAACACGAGTCGATAGTGAAGATATAGTGGATAGAGTATTAAAATCAGAATTAGGAAGGGCTTTGAAAGATCGAATGACTTAGAAAGGATAGATAACATTTATTCGTAATTTCTAAAATAATTTGGGCAAGTGGCAACAAAAGAATTATTCACGTTGCGGTTGTGGTATTTATGAGACTGGCATATACCATGGAACATCTGGACGAACATCATCCATACAATTAAGAAGAATTCAAGAGCAAAAAAGGGTGAGAATTATCACACAATCTGCTAAACAGCTCATGCATCCAAGCTGCTGCAAGTAGTAATATACAGAATACCTGAGAAGAAAATTGAAAATCAGCTGGATGAAAATCAGCTTGGCCTTAGGGAAGGTAAAGGCACCCGAGAGACATTTTTAACGGTGTGGTTGATAATGGGAGCAAGACGAAAGAAAAATCAAGACATGTTCATATGATTTGTCTACGTGGAAAAAGCGTTCGACAGTGTCAAATGGTACAAGATATTCTTCATTTTGAGAAAAACAGGGGTAAGCGGTAGAGAAAGACGGGTAAATTACGATATGTACAAGAGCCTGAAGGGACTAATAAGAGTGGAAGACCAAGAACGAGGGAACGGTTTAAAAATCGTGTAAGACAGGAATGCAGTCTTTTACCGTTAATGTTCAACCGACATGTCGAGGAACCAGTGACAGAAATAAAAGAAAGTTTCACAAGTGGAATTATAATTCAACGTCAAAGGACATGAATGATACGATTCGCTTAGAATAGCATTGTGTGAAATTGAAGGATTACAGAATTTGCTCAATGGACTGAACAGTCATATGAGTACATGTTATGGATTCAGAGAAAATCGAAGAAAGGACTAAGTAATGAGAAGTAGCGGGAATGAGAACAGCGAGAAACTTAACATCAAAACTGGTGCTCTCGAAGTAGGTGTGAAACGTCCCCTTTGGAAAATTATAAAATTGTGAAGTGGAATTCTTGCAGAAACAATACCCAACGTTTTAACGTGTCATGATTTAAACTTGAAGACATAAGAAACTGTAATGCCCGATGATCACCGTATACTTTTACGTGCTTACCAGAAAGAAAGAAACGGAATTTGATAAATGCTCAAACGATAGCTAAGGCTTCTAATTCAGTAACGGAATAATTTTTTTCAGATTTTGTTAGCACTCGGCTAGCAAACGCAACGGTTTTCTGAACAGTAGTGTCATTTTCTATTGCTTCTTGAAATAAATGGGTACCAAGACGGACTTTAGAAGAATCCGTGCTAAGGCAGATATCTTGTGACAGATCTGGATGAGCTAGTATTGGTGCGTTAAGTAGCGCTTCTTTCAAAGAATTGAATTCAAACTGTGCCTGTTCGTGCCCGTTGCAAATAGTATTTTTTCCAATGAGAGAACAAAGTTTTGGTGTAACTAGAATTTGCATATTCGGAAAACGACGGTAAAAATTTACGAGATCTAGAATAGTGCGGACTTGGTTTTTTTGTAGATGGAACTGGAATGGCTCAGATTGCTTCTAACTTTTCAGGATGCGGCTGAATGCCTTCAGAAGAAATGATATGTCCCAAAAACGTCGCCTTTGTCCTACCGAGTTCAGACTTTTCCAAGTTAACTGTAATTCCAGATTCTACAAAAATACGTAACACAATATTGAGGATGCGATTATGTTGTTCCCATGAGGGTTCTGCTATTAGAATATCGTCCACATGTAAGGTGATGTGACGTTTTAAGAACTCAGGTAATATGGAATTTAGCCCACGAATGAATGCCACCGAAGATATGTTCAAACCGAAAGGAAGTTTCCGAAATTGATAACAAACGTCGAAACAAAGAAAAGCTGTGTATCTTCTACATTCTGGATGAAGTTCGGTCTGATAAAAGCTGGAACTGAGATCAATAGAAACACTTTTACACCATTAAAATTTTGAAGAAATTCATCCAACGTTTGCGGCCTGTCTGTTTCAGGGATGATGATAGTATCGATTTGTCTCGAAACTAAAACAAGCCTGATCGATCCATTTTTCTTCTCAACAACATGTAATGGATTGTTGTATGAGCTTACTGCAGGCTCAATAATTCCCTCGTCAACGATAGATTGTATTTCTGTTCTAACACGGTCCATATAGTGTGCCGGAATTACGTATGGTCTAACACAAAATTAGTGTGGTCACGAACACCAAATTGGTATTGAAATCCCTTGATTGTTCCTGTTTTGTGAGTAAAAACTGTGGACTGTGCTTGTAAAATCTCAAAAGGGTCCTGCTTATCAGTGTCATTACAATTCTCAATTGTTTGAATTTTTTTCTGAATTAACTCATTAGTATCAAATACGCAGTCCCTGTCAGTGCTTGCAGAGTGACTGTTAGTGTCAAGTTCCGTCGAAACTTCCGAACTGTTGTCTAACAGGAGGTAAAGCCGATTAATTTCCTCGTCATGGTTTGAGAGTCAGTCATCAGATTTCTAAGCTATTGACTTACCTTCTTCCTCTAAACTTATTTTAGCATCGTGAAAGTTTAAGATTGCTTTGTATTCATTCAAAAAGTCTACTACCAATATAATTTCTGTTGACAATAATGCAACGATAAGAAAGTTCATAGAGAAACTGTTGCTTTGACAAAAGAATTCTAAGTTGGTTTGTTGGTGTACATCTTCACTTTTTCCAAAGATTACACCTTGTAATTTAATCTTACGTAACAGAAATGTGGGGAAATTGTTCGATTTGTTGCATTTGCTAAAGGCTTTTTCACTAATTATTGAAATGGAACTGCCAGAATCTTTTTCACTAATTACTTAAATGGGACTGCCGGAATCAAGTACTGTCGTAAATTTTACTTCATTTACTGTAATGTGAATCATAGAATATGCAATGTTATTATGTTTTACATCGTGTTCCTGGAGTAAGATGTCTCTAATGTCTTCCATTTTTACGTAATTACTACCCACGGCAGCTACGTCGTCAGCTTCATAAGTACGTTTTGTGGCTGCCAGCAGTGTGGGTCATTGCCTACTCTCTCTTTGTTGGCACGCGTCGTTATTTGGATTTGGAAATATAACTTCTACAAATTCACCTTGTCGAGAGGGCCCTGCCCTATTTGAATCCCTCCAGGTCTGTCGTTATGTGGGTAGTTTCCATAGTTTCTTTTTTGTCGGTCATGGGGTGGAGAATTTCTCCCGTAATCGTAACTACATGGTGGACTGTTGTGTCTGAAGTTATTCTGTCTACCTAGATAATAATTATTTTGGTTCCCATATTGTCTGATTCCCTGTTTGTCTCTGTCACAGTCATTACCGCAGAGAGGTGATTATTCCCTGTAATTACTACTACTCTGCCAATAGTGGTCATATGGGTGGTGTCTGTTTTGGTCACGATTTGCTTTGTAAGGATAGCCTTGTTGTGTCCAGTTATTATTTCTGTCATCGTGGAATTGTGACGGATGTGAACTGTAATTTTTGTGTTCCTGTTTTCGCGTCCCGCGATTGTCAGTGTCAATTTCCAATTCTTGTAACAGTCCCTGAAAAGCTTCAATGTCGTCTTTGCAACGTCCTGCCAATATAATATGTCGTAAATGTTCAGGCAATTTGATTAAGCGAATACAGATGAGTTCTGAGGGGCTGTGTGGGTTTGACAGATACTAATTCTTATGCAACATGTCTTGAAAATAATTGACAAGACTGGAAAATTCAGATTGTTCGAAATGTTTCATCTTTATGATGCTATGTGTTACTCAGTCTTGAGTAGCTTGAAACCAATACAATGAAAGGAAGGCATGATAAAATTCTGCTTCACTGTGACATTCGTAAATGACCGATCGCATACTTACAGCTGGTTCATTCTCTACATAGCCACACATAAATTCTAACCTGTGTTCTAATGACCAGTTGGGAGGAAAACAACGAGAAAATTGATGAAGCCAAGCTTGGGGATGAATGTCGTTGCCAGACTTCTTAAATGTTTTGAATTTACGTGTAGTAATGAACATCTTATAGTCAAAATCATCGTGTCGGCGAGTCGTATATCGATCATTGTTACGTCGTGTCGGTGGTTCCATCTCAAAATTCGGTGCACCTTGCCAATTTCTTTCATAATTTCCGAAATTCCCTGTGTTGTTATTTTGTGACTTTTCCGAATTTGTAAATCCCTCTTCCCGTGTTGGAGCGCGAGGGTCCTCTGAAATATGTAATTCTTGTATTACTTGTGCCAACTGATCTTGTACTTCCCGGATTTCTCTTTTGTGCTGCGTATTAATTTGATTTTGATTTTGTTTAAATTTCTTAATTTGTTCATAATCTTCTGTGTCAGTGAAGGCTACGGGTCTTGTGTCATTCAGATCATCATCTACCTCTGTAGATATGTTAGTGAACTGTTTCGAAATTTCGGCTACTCTCTCCGATAACGAACTTATTTCATTAGTGTGTTTTTCTGAACCAAGTTTCAGACTGTCCATCTGTGTTGAAATCGTATCTACTGTGTCCTTTCAGTTTTCCTGAGATTTTGCAAGTTGCGTAATCGAATCGGTAGATGCAACTTAGTCAATTTTAGCTTGCAAGGTGTCGTGATTTTCATGAACAGTAGTTTGCAGTTCTTTCATGAATACTTCGTGATCCTGTAATGCATTTTCATGACGCGAAAAAGTAGGTTGGAAATGCTCAGAAATTTGTGTTTTTCCGTCATTACAGACTTTAAGTAACTGAGCAGTTAAACTTCCACGTGTTTCTTCAAGCGTGGTGTCTAAAGTTTTAAACTGTTGCTGTGTTTGTCTCTGGTGTTGTTCCATTGTGTCTTAGATTTTGTTTCATTTGTTGCTTTAATTGCAATAATAATGTGTTAGTGTCTGGAATCTGTTCCTCTATGCTTTTCGACAGTGCATTTGCACCGGCATCATTCGCATTTTGAAAAGCAGAAGATGTGTCTTGACTTAATTGAGAAAAAGGTGAGGACGCAAAACCCGAATCTACAGTATTTGCAAAATTTAGTCCTGTCACTTCGGATTCCTGAGGCGAGCTGTTGCCGACCGGTCGATCGATAATGCTTCCCTGTTCACTAATTGTTTCACTGTCTACACCATTATTTGCCGCCCGCTCCATTTCCCTATGCATAATTACAAATCACTAAAACTTCCTAGCAGATTAAAACTGTGTGCCGGACCGAAACTCGAGACCTTTCACTTTCGCGGGCAAGTGCTCTGCCAACTGAGCTACCCAAGCACGACTCACGCCCCCTCCTCACAGCTGTACTTCCGCCAGTACGTGCTTGGGTAGCTCAGTTGATAGAGCACTTGCCTGCGAAAGGCAACGGTCACGAGTTCGCGTCTCGGTTCGGCACACAGTTTTAATCTGCCAAGAAGTTTCATATCAGCGCACACTCCGCTGCAGAGTGAAAATCTCATTCTGGAACCAAATTACTACTATTAATGTCTCTTGATTCATTACACGGCGATACTGACAAGCTACGCTCGTCGTCACTATCATATCTCAATTTACTTTGGAGCCTAGTGTTACGTTTTTCACACCCCATAATTATCACGTATTTCACACAATAACAAGAAAAGCACAATTTGAAGAGCAAAAACAAGAAAACACATTAACATTAGCACTGAAAATAATATCTAGTTAATTGCAAGCGCAGCTGTGAAATACTTGATGCAAATCTACATGGAGGCCACACTGTTTTACTGTACTACAATGAAAAACTACAACTACAGAGAAGATTCTCTCTACAATTACGTGCTAGCAATAAACAATAGCTACACTAATTACACAAATCACAAGAAAGAATCAGAAGATTATAGTGAGGTATCCTCAGGTAAGGGTCGACATATGTAACGTCCCCCTAGAAAAATTAAGAATTACTGTGCTGGAAAACCTCTACGTTATTTGATTTTCAAACAGCTGAGCAAAACAAAAATGTTGAAATATGTGTGAAATCTTATGGGACTTAACTGCCTAGGTCATCAGTCCATAAGCATACACAATACTTAACCTAAATTATCCTAAGGACAAACACACACACCCATGCCCGAGGGAGGACTCGAACCTCAGCCAGGATCAGCCGCACAGTCCATGACTGCAGCGCCTCAGACCGCTAGGCTAATCCCGTGCGGCCTGAGCTCAGACATATCTCTCTTTACTTATTCTGATCATCAATAAACTGACACACAATCTGACTTTCAGTAATCCCTACAAAAGAATGGCCCTGACTAACAATAACCTATACCTTTCATGATTCACTTACCTCACAAAAATCTTCGTTACTCGAACTACTGCAATACAGCGAGCTCCAATACTGCCAGCTAAATAAAAGATTCTAACTACGGAAGACACTAACTACTGATAGGCTTAATCAGCAAATAAAACATTTTGATGGAGAACAAACAATGTATTTACCTTAATAATATTCATGCGCTGTTCACATCCAACTGCCCAACACTACAATAGCAAATATTCCAACAATGCAAACCAGCCACAGACTGCACACAGCACAGTCAATGATTGTCAGGCAGAGCGCTAAGTGGCGTTACCAACATAAAAACCTAAACAGCCTGCTTACAGATGAAGTTAAGGAATTCTGCTACCTAGGCAGCAAAATAAACGTGGGATCTGTATTTCACCACGACATCAGTGAAAGTGAAGAAGATTTACACAATCAGCTGAGTGGAATGAACAGTCCCATGTGTATGGAATGTGGACTTAGGACAAATTAAAGAACAAGTTTACCGACAAGTTGCAGAAACGAGAATGGTGGAAAACCTCACATTAAAATCGGCGATCACTAAATTGACGAAATTATGGAATTCTGGTATCTTGGAAGCAGAATAATCCTTGACGGACGAAACAAGAAGACATGAATAGTAAATTAGAATAGGCATTCTTGGTAAAAAGGCTACTATAATCAAACAGAGGATTTGAGAAAGAAATTGCTAAGAAAGGTTATGTGGGGCACAGCGGTGTATGGTAGTGAAATACGGACTGAGGGAAAACTGTAAGTGAAAAAAAAAAATCTAAGAATCTGAGATGTGATGATACAGAAGGATGTTAAAAATTAGGTGGACTGATGAAATAAGGAATCCGGAATGTCCGTAGAATCGGCGAAGGAACGTGCATACTGATAATACTGACAAGAAAAGGTACGGCGCGATAGGAGGTGTGTGAAGACATCAGGGAATAGCTTCCATTGTGCTAAAGGGAACTGTGGAGGTTAAAACCTTTCGAAGAGGGAAGATATTCGAATACATTGAATAAATAATTGAGAACTGAAGTTTCAAATGCTACTCTGAGCTGAAGAGTTTGGCACATCAGAGACATTCGTGGCTGGCTGCATCAAACAAGCAAGTCACTCCCTCAGCCCCTCTTCCCCTCCCCCTCAAAAAAAATCATCGGTCAACGTTATGGTGACACTATACTCCCCCCCCCCCATGTGTTTCTTCTCACATGTGCACTCAGCTCTGATTTCATTTTTATGACAATGCGCGACCATATCGAAATCCAACAGCACAGGGGATGTGCTCTTGGAATGAATGAACTGGCCCATCCGATATCCCGACTCAAATACCATATGACACGTATGGTAAGCGTTGGAAAGACTTACAGAAGCATGTCCTCTTTTACCAACGACCATCCAGCAGCAACTGCCAGCCTCACTGGTAGAGAAATGGAACGCCCCAACACAAGAAATCCTTGCCACCCTTGTAGCCAGCATGAGAACAGAGCACGTGTCAGAGCTTGCATTGCCATCTGTGTGATCACACACTCTATTGTAATATCGATTGGACCATCATAAATCGCGGTGAATAATGACGTTTGTATAAAAATATTTCTTTCAGTTGCCTTATATATTAAACTGAAACATTTCTATGTATGCGTGATGAAAGTTACCTCCAGCTATGTTCATTGGAAATGACATATCATCCGACATTTACATTTGCCCATAGTTCTTGCACACCAGCGTCTGAGGATTAATGACAGTCTACTTTGAGGGACACCAAGAAAGCAGTTACGTTTCACAGTACCTTGCTGGTTTAATGAATAAATCTTTCGAATCAGTGGCTTGGATTTTTGTGCTACTAGGAATAAATACTCTCGAAGAAACCGCTACTCAGAGCCAGACTATTACAACAACTAGGCAGAATATAACTAAAGCACTATGGAAAATTACTCCAGCGGTATGCAAAAGATAGCCTCATAGTTCACACTGTATAGCATCGGTGAGAATATTACGATGGAACGTCGGCATAACCAAATAACTGCTCTACCATTAAATTATCTTCACATTTAATTAATGGTGCGGTAACGGATACCCAGTGAACGTGTAGAAAAGGAATACCCCACTTTCAAAATGATGGAGCATAGCAATCAGTCACCTTTCGTTTCAGGCTTTATTAAAGCATATCTTGACTTCGGATAGTAAGACTATTCTTGAATGAACTGTGACAGGAGCCCGACCAACAGAAGACTGACGTACATGTATTAAAACTCTGACATTCTGCATTGATCATGGCTAGTTACTAGCCGAAATCCAGATTTAATTTAATAAAGTCTGTAAGGCAAGGACGACTGACTGCTGTGCTCCATCATTTTGAAAGTCATAAGATAGTCGCTGAGTGCGTTCCACTTTCCTAATGGAACGTAAGTTGACCTTTTTTTTTTGAGTCATCAGTCTTGTAACTGGTTTCATGCGGCCCGCCAGGAATTCCTCGCCTGTGCCAACCACTTCATCTCAGAGTAGCACTTGTTACCAACATCCTGAATTATTTTCTGGATGTATGCCAAACTTTGTCTTCGTCTACAGTTTTTAGCCTCTACAATTCTCCCCCCTTCTCTCTCCCCCCCCCCCCCCCCCCCCCCGTCCCCCAGGAGCATGTAAGCTGTTCCCTGATGTCTTAACAGATTCCTATATCATCCTCACCTTTTTCTTTGCGAGTGTTTTCCGCGTATTCCACTCCACTGCAATTGAGCACAGAACCTCCTCATTTCTCAACTTATCAGTCCACCTAATTTCCAACATTCGCTTGTACCACCACATCTCATATGCTTCGATTCTATTCTGTTCCGGCTTTCCCAGAATCCATGTTTCACTACCATACTATGCTGTCCTCCAAACGTACACAGAAATTTATTCCTCAGGTTAAGGCTTATGATTGATACCAGTAGACTTGTCTTGGCAAGAAATGTAATTTTATGTCAGTGCTAGTTTGATTCTGATGTCTTCCTTGCTCCGTCCGTTATTGGTTAATTTGCTGCCTAAGTAGTAGAATTCCTTAACCTCATCTACTTCGTGACCGGCAACGATGATGTTAAGTATCTCGCTGTTCTCATTTCTGCTACTTCTTATTACTTTCGTCTTTCCTCGATTTACTCTTAGTCCATATTCTGTACTCGTTAGATTGCTCATTCCATTCAGCAGATCATGTAATTACTCCTCTCTTGCCGAGCGGTGCTAGGTGCTACAGCCTGGAACCACAAGACCGCTACGGTCGCAGGTTCCAATCCTGCCTCGGGCATGGATGTGTGTGATGTCCTTAGGTTGGTTAGGTTTAAGTAGTTCTAAGTTCTAGGGGACTGATGACCTCAGAAGTTAAGTCCCATAGTGCTCAGAGCCATTTGAACCAACTCCTCACTTCCAAACGGGATAGCAATGTCATCAGCGAATTCTATCATTGATATTCTCTCACCTTGAAGTTTAAATCCACACCTGAACTTTTCTTTTATATCATTGCTTCTTCGATGTACAGATTGAACGGTAGGTGCGAGAGACTACATCCCTGTCCTACACTCTTTGTAATCCGAGAGCATCCTTTTAATCGTCCAGTCTTATTATTCTCTCTTGGCCCCTTGTACATGTTGTATACTACACGTCTCTCCCTATAGAAGACTCCAATTTTTCTCCAAATTTCTAACATCTTGCACAATTTAACGTTGTGGAACGTATTTTTCAGGTCGACAAATCCTAGCAATGTGTGTGGATTTTTCTTCGATCTTAATTCCATTATCAACCGCAACGTCACAATTGCCTGTCTGGTGCCTTTACCTTTCCTAAAGCCAAACTGACGGTCATCTAACACATCCTGTTTGCTTTTCCATTCTTCTGTATATTATTCGTGTCAGAAACTTGGATACTGGAGCTGTTAAGTTGATTGTGCGATAATTCTCGCATTTGCCAGCACTTGCAGTCTTGGAATCGTGTGGATGATATTTTTCCGAAAGTCAGATGGTATGTAGCCAGACTCATACACCAACGTGAATAGTCGTTTTGTTTCCACTTCTTTACATTTTTGATGCAACCATTTTGTCTTAGCTTCCCCACGCTTCCAATTTATTTCATTGCTCAGCGACTTGTGTTTCTGTATTCCTGAATTTCCTGAACATTTTTGTGCTCCCTTCTTTCATCGATCAACTGACGTATTTATTCTATTACCCGTGATTTCTTCGCAGTTATCTTCCATGTACCTATGTTTCTGTTTCCAACTTCTGTGATTAGCCATTTCAGAGATGTCCACTTCTCTTTTCCTGTACGGCCTACTGAGATGATCCTTATTGCCGTTATCTATAGCCTTAGAGAAGTTAAAGCATATCTCGTCATTGCTTTTGATGCATGAAGAGAGCAATCACTATTACGAGCTGACGTTTATTAAAGAACTCTGTTAGTCTTTCTCCTGTCTCATTCTATGTTCCAAGCTCATACTTTCCCGTAATATTTTGTTCTACGCCTTCCCCTTCAACTACATTTGAGGCCCCCAAGTCTATAAGATTTTCATCTCCCTTCACGTACTGTATTACCGATTCAGTATCCTCATATATTCTCCGTATCTCTTCATCTTCAGCCTGCGACGTCTGCGGCTGTACATGAACTCTCGTTGTTAATGTTTGTTTGCTTTCGATTCTGATAAGAACAACCCTGTCACTGAGCTATTCACAGTAACTCACTCTCTGCCCTACCTTCCTATTCATAAGGAATCCTACTCCCGTTATACCATTTTCGGCTACTGTTGATATTACCTTGTACTTATCTAACCAGAAATCCTTGTCTCTTTTCCATATCACTTCTCTGACTTCTGCCATATTTAGACTGAACCTTTGCATTTCCCTTTTCAGATTTTATAGCTACCCTACCACGTTCAAGATTCTGACATTCAACACCCCGACTAGTAGAACTTTATCCTTTCGTTGGTTATTCAAACTTTTTCTCATGGTCACTCCCCACTGACAGACCCCTCCCGGAAGTTCGAATGGGGGACTATTCCAGAATCTTTCGCAAATGGAGAGATAATGGTGACGCTTTTTCACTTACAGGCTACATATCATATTACGTGTCCTTAATGTAGCGGTTTCCATTGCCTTCTACAGCCTCATGCCATCGATCACTGCTGACTCTTCCGCCTTTATTGGCAGTTTCCCATCCCAATTACAAGACAATGCACTGAGCCTCAGTTCGCTCCTCCACTCTCTTTGACAAGGCCGTTGGCAAGATGAGGGCGACCTCTAATGTCGGAAGTCTTCGTCTGCCAATGCTGATTATTAATCGCAATGTAAGCGGTGGTGGGTATCGATTCTGGGGCCGAGGACGTTTCGATTACTGATCAAAGACGCTACCCCTAGTCCTTGACTTGATGAATTTCCTTAGAATTAGACTTGATGAATATTCCCCTCTTATTAAAGGATCCAGTTACATAAATGTGGCCACCGTCCATGTCCGACGTCAGCGTGCAATAACCACACATATCTTCCTAGCGTAGTTCAAACTGAATGCAAGAAAGAAAAAAAATCACGCACATTTTCACAGCATAGTATTTTCTTTGTGACATTCAGTTTTAAGAGAAAACCTTTACATTACCATTTGAAAATACCGGGTGATCAAAAAGTCAGTATAAATTTGAAAACTGAATAAATCACGGAATAATGTAGATAGAGAGGTACAAACTGACACACGTGCTTGGAATGACATGGGGTTTTATTAGACCCAAAAATACAAAAGGTCAAAAAATGTCCGACAGATGGCTCTTCATCTGATCAGAATAGCAATAATTAGCATAACAAAGTAAGACAAAGCAAAGATGATGTTCTTTACAGGAAATGGTCAATATGCCCACCATCATTCCTCAACAATAGCTGTATTCGAGGAATAATGTTGTGAACAGCACTGTAAAGCATGTCCGGAGTTTTGGCGAGGCATTGGCATCGGATATTGTCTTTCAGCATCACTAGAGATGTCGGTCGATCACGATACACGTGTGACTTCAGGTAATCCCAAAGCCAATAATCGCACAGACTGAGGTCTGGGGACCTGGGAGGCCAAGCATGACGAAAGTGGCGGCTGAGCACACGATCATCACCAAACGAGGCGCATCTGTTGGACATTTTGTGAACTTTGTATTTTTTTGTTGTTGTTGTTCTAATAAAACCCCATTTTATTCCAAGCATTTGTGTCAATTTTTACCTCTCTATCTACATTATTCCGTGGTTTATTAAGTTTTCAAATTTATAATGACTTTTTGATCACCCAGTATATATAGCGTATGTCCACCTGACTGTTTATTACCGTATCGTGTCAAAATGTACATTGATATAGAACTTTACGAGATTTTTGTTAACAATGTTTCCCCTTTATACATTACGCATGAATATTTATATATTATGTATATTAAAAATATATAGTCTATGTTGATCCAAATGCTCGTTAGAGTTGTAAGTAGGCTGTTTAGGTTTTTATGTTGGCAACGCCACGTAGCGCTCTGTATGAAAATCACTGGCTGTGCTGTGTGCAATCTATGGCTGGTTGGCATTGTTGAAATATTCTCTACTGTAGTGGGCAGTTGGATGTGAACAGCGCATAGCGTTGCGTAGTTGGAGGTGAGCCGCCAGCAGTGGTGGATGTGGGGAGAGAGATGGTGGAGTTTTTAGAGCGGATGATCTGGACGTGTGTCCATCAGAGACAGTAAATTTGTAAGACTGGATGTCACGAACTGCTATATATATTATGACTTTTGAACACTATTAAGATAAATACATTGTTTGTTCTCTATCAAAAACTTTCATTTGCTAACTATACCTGTCAGTAGTTAGTGCCTTCAGTAGTTTGAATCTTTTATTTAGCTGGCAGTAGTGGCGCTCACTGTATTGCAGTAGTTCGAGTAACGAGGATTTTTGTGAGGTAAGTGATTTGTGAAAGGTATAGGTTAATGTTAGTCAGGGCCATTCTTTTGTAGGGATTATTGAAAGTAAAATTGAGTTGCGCTAAAAATATTGTGTGTCAGTTTAGTGTTGATCAGAATAGATAAAGCGCAAAATGTCTGAGTACGTTCAGTTCTGCTTAGCTGTTTGAAAATCAAATAATGTAAGAGGTTTATCAGCACAGTAATTCATTAAGTTTTCTAAGGGGACATTTCAGAGTATCAGTATAAATCTGAAATAAATCCGTCAAGAGCTTTTCCATATTGTTGGTAACAATGTTTTTCATTTATCGTTACATTTGCTTTTATATATTATATATAAAAATATACAATTTATGTACAAACGAATGTTCATTTGAGTATCTTTTGTACATTTGAAAATTATGGGTCAAGGATTTTTCGAGATTTTTTGTAACAACGTATCCTCGTTATGCGTTACATACACCTTTATATATTATATGTATTTAAAAATATGTAGCCTGTGTCTGTCCAAATGTTAGGTTGAGTATCATGTAAAAAATTGAAGTAAAGGTGTCAAGAGTTTTCGACATTTTTGATAGCAACATTTCCCTTCTACATGTCACATACACAGGGGGAGTGACGTAAGGGGTAATACCCCTTTCATTTCGTGAACTATTAAACATTTCGAAAAGTAGCTTGCGGCAGCTGTTAGAGCGCCGAGAGGACGTAGGTTGCCCTTTGGTTAATGTTTTTGGCGCTGGTATCAACCGATAAATTGAAGTAAGCCCTTATTTAAAAAATGGAACCATATACATTTTATAATTGAATTCGATAGCTCTTGAGAAGGCTGTTACAGTGATATAACGATTGTTAGTGTTGACGTTCAAACCTGTGGTAAAAAATTTCATAAATGGCCCAGAATGTGAGAGCACAGTATTTGCTGTGCAAACACTGCCAAGCAGGCGTTTCGGGTCATGGTGCGTAGTTATATACCTTAAA
Organism: Schistocerca piceifrons; assembly: GCF_021461385.2. Lineage (NCBI taxonomy): Eukaryota > Metazoa > Arthropoda > Insecta > Orthoptera > Acrididae > Schistocerca > Schistocerca piceifrons. Next base: position 111,000,399 of record NC_060141.1, on the reverse strand, counting down.
GTAGACCTACGCTACCTGAACAAAGTTTGATTTCCACTTAAAACAGTTTACGACCGAGATGCAGGTTTACCTAAGAATGTTGTGTATGTAAATGCCAAATACTGTAGAATGTAGCGTACCACAAAGGGCTTAGGAAGACCATTTTACATTTTTGTGATCTCCCAGATTTACGTGAGCTGAAACAGAGAACTCGACTGTTCATGCTTAAAAAGCTTTAGAGGTGTTCCATGCTGCCAAACGCAACTACGGTTAATACAAAGAGGATTTGACCTCTCTTCTCCTGTACGTGGCTGTGTGGTTCTTAGAGATAAAATATATGCTGACGGACAACTGTCTCTACCTACACTCCTCTAAATGGTATCGTATGTGATATATTAGTTGAACTAAAAATTTTATTAAACAGTATTTTCGCGATCACTTGTACACCGCAAAATAAATATTTGTCTCAATGAAACGTCGTTTCATGCTGAACGTAAGTGCTCAATGGCAATGTTACCAGCTACGAGCAATACACGCTGTCGGCTTATTTGACATTGCAGTGCAATTTCGTACACACGTGAATGAAATAAATAATTTGCTGACAATGGCTTGGTAACCAACCAAATAACATTACAGAAAAATAACTTGATCCTTTACTTAAGCGTGTGTTCACACTGTTGACGATGAACTGAAAGGCACATTTGCAATAGTCTTTCGAAAGAATGATAAACATATGTAATTATAATGGATGATATGATAGAGTATGTACTGATTATTAGACGACACATATCGTCTAGTGTAGTTAGGGCTTCGCCGTAGACTGCACCTTTGCATGCTAACCAAAGAAAAAATCGAGAGAAGTCAAATCAGCGGACCTCACAGTCCCTATTGAACTTCCAGGAAAGTTCTCATTTAGTATTTGCGTTGCAAAACACGGGACGAGTGAGCTGGACAACCATCGTGTTGCAGTCACATATTTCCTATGGGGATATGGCTCTGGGCACTATGGGACTCAACTGCTGAGGTCATTAGTCCCATAGAACTTAGAACTAGTTAAACCTAACTAACCTAAGGACATCACAAACATCCATGCCCGAGGCAGGATTCGAACCTGCGATCGTAGCGGTCTTGCGGTTCCAGACTGCAGCGCCTTTAATCGCACGGCCATATGGGGATATCTAAAGTCACTTATGTATGAGACTCCAGTGATACGGAGGTGGAATTAGTTGCCACAACTGTAGCTCCCTGTGATGTGTTTCTAAACGCATCAGGCATATTTGTCAGGGTGCGTCAGGACCTTGTTCGCCGATGATATGTTTGGATTGAGGGTGACGGCCATCAGTTTAAGCACATATTCTAAGATAAAGCAGTTAACTGTAAGTAATGTAAATAAACAAATAGATGTAATGCGACTTTATTCCTATCATCTCCTTTATCTGAAATCTCCGACCCTTGGTTCCCAAGCTCAAATTATTTTGTGGTTTATCCTCTATGTCCTACAAATTTTTGGTCCCTCTGACGCAAACAACCTGTACATCGTAAGTATCAAGAAAATATACAGACCATGTCCATCCGAATGTTCATCAAATTATTGTGTAAAAATTAGAACCAAGTCAGCCATAACTTCTCGAGATTTTAGTTAGCAACGTTTCCTCTTTATATATTGTATGTGTATTCTCGTATTATACATTCTTAAAAAATAACCTTTGTCTGTCTGAAAGGTCATTAGAGTATCGTGTAATAATCTGAAATAAGTTGAAGAAATTGGCGACATTCTTGGAAACAGCGTTAAAGAACCATTTGCCTTTATATACTAGTATAGATTGTTTTCATTAATGCAATTTGTAAATGTCTGTTGTCGTCTTAAGCAAAGAATCTTATTGTAAAGTTAGGAGTGTAGTCTTGAGTCACAGACGTAGGGGAAGCCCAACGCCTTTCACCTTGCCACCTTTTCTCTGACGGTAGTGCACGGCGAACAAGACCTGTCACTTTCTGGCATCTGAGGGATAAATTTCTGAGCGTAAAGTTAATACTTGTGCATGTGAACGATGCGATCTTTGGAAGAAAGCGACGATTTAGCACCTGTTGACAATAATAAGTCGTCTCCTTGAAACTATAGCTTTGGATATGAGATATAACTAGGAAAAATCTGTGTTGTAATAGCATGCACCAAAGGTACCGCCATCATTGTGGCTTCAAGGACACAATACGGCGAGGTTCGCATATCTATACAAAATGAGGGGCGAAGATGCTGTATACTTACGACTGCAGTACTGTTTAAAGGCAAGAATTCCTATACTGATTTTCTTCATTAAATGCATCCTAAGTCCGGTAAAGTTATGTGATGATGTACTGGTTGGTAATATACAGCTTGATATATAGCAGTGCGCCTTATCATCACTTGATTGTACATTGCGTCCTTCATCTCATTTTATTTCAGAGAGACTGTTTAGCAAACCAAAAGTTACGTCTGCCAATTCATGTTTAGCGTTAATTATAATAACAAACTAGTTACGCAGTTAGTTTGTTACAAGAAAGTTACTTTATAGGTTTGAACGTTCACTTTGAAATAATGGTAAATTTAACTTGCAGATTTTTGAGAAGTTCCAGCGAGTAATTTCATTTCTATGTGAGTAACTTTATAAATTTGTTCGCAGAAGTAAGCAGTTTGGTGTCGTCCGAAGAGCGAGGTCGAGGTCAAGGTTTTTCACTTTAATGAAGGACAAGTCGTGTTCCGTAAGAGCGGTATTTTGTGGATCCGTGCTACGAATCAATAGGCGTTTAGTTCGACGCATTTAGTAATTTTCGAAGAGAACATATGTTCCAAAATCACAATGAAAACTGATATAGGTGATATAGGATATAATTTAGCGGATTGCTTCTATTTACTTTCTTGTATATTGGTATGACCTGTACAGCTTTCCAGTTCTTATACAAAGATGTTTGGTCTAATTAGCGGTTGTACATGATTTTTAAAAACGGTGCTTTTGCATTAGCATAATACGATAGGAACTTAACTGGTAGAGATTCTATATGGGAAGACTTGCTGTTATTAATGTAAGTTGATTCACTACACCCAGAAAATCTACACTACTGGCCATTAAAATTGCTACATCACGAAGATGCCGTGCTACAGACGTGAAACTTAACCGACAGGAAGAAGATACTGTGATATGCAAATGATTAGCTCTTCAGAGCATTCACACAAGGTTGGCGCCGATGGCGACACCTGCAAAGTGCTGACATGAGGAAAGTTTCCAACCCATTGCTCATAGACAAACGGCAGTTGACTGGCGTTGCCTGATGAAACGTTGTTTTGATGCCTCATGTAAGGAGGAGAAATTCGTACCATCACGTTTCCGTCTTTGTTAAAGGTCGGATTGTAACTTATCGCTATTCGGGTTCTAAACATTCTGCGTAGTGTCTGTTTGTTCTATATCGTGTCTCCCTACCACTTTCGCGCAACGACGCTCTGAGGGTGTTTTATAGGAAATGGAAATGAGCGTTTGGCGTCATTGGCCGGGAGGCCCCTCGCGGGGCAGGTCCGGCCGCCATATCGCAGGTCTTATTACATTCGGCGCCACATTGGGCGACCTGCACGCCGGATGGGGATGAAATGATGATGAACACAACACAACACCCAGTCCCTGAGCGGAGAAAATCTCCGACCCAGCCGGGAATCGAACCCGGGCCCAGAGGACGGCAATCCGTCACGCTGACCACTCAGCTGCTGGGGCGGACTGTTTTATAGGGAATTGAATAGTTTGAACCTGGGACCTGTTGCTGGTAAGGAGACGCCAGACCACACATGATATGTAGAATTCAGACGAGTTCAGTGAGACTAGCGATGATATAACCAAATACTTAATGATTTCAGCGTCAGCTCCACTGCACTCCCTGTAAAAGAATCTTAATACTAACTAAATTTAGTGGAAGGGGTTCAAGAGTTTCCTATTTTTAGTTAGCTGGTAAAATAACGTCGAAAAAGCAGTTACGTTTACCACTGGAAATTTTATTCTACTCACAAAACATGGTTTATAAATTGCACTATTGATAAAAGGAAATGTTTTAATACAGGATGGTAAAAACCAACTGCATTCAACAAAAATGTGAACGAATATTCCCTGAATGTGTTTCCAAGTTCTACAATGGATCGAAGGATGACCTATGCAATATCACATCTATAATCTAGGTTTAAATTAACTTTCACAAAAGATAAAACTATCAAAACTGTCTACAGTGACCCTCAATTATCTTTAATTACTTATCTAACTTGTCGTAAATTACAGTGGCTGATGTGGCTTCTCAATAACTATATAACAGAAAAATCATCGCGTTTCAGGTTTTTACTTCAAGTGGCAAATGTGAACACCATGAGCTTTAATTGACGATCGACACTAGTATTGCGTAAAGGGGATGTAACAGATGAGACTTCTGCAGTTCTAAGTGAAGCTTTATGCGCTCAAAAATGCGGCATCGCGTGCGTTCATTACCTTGTCGGTGATCGTCAGGGGGCTGCGGGCAGCACAGCTCCGCTCACCTCGCTGTCTCGGAAGCAACTCTCTTCTCGCTGTCTCGGAAGCAACTCTCTCCAAACTTATCTTTACTACTATTTACCGAAGTTGGTTTAAGAAAACTATCTGGCTGTGTTTTCATCTGACCAATCACGGTCTCAATATTAAACTTAAGCTCTGCCTACAAAAATTCTGTCTATCCAATGAGAAACGTTATACTCTTCGTGGTGGGGCAATGTTTTTAAAGTTTGCAACGTAACAGAGAATCGAAAAAGGTTCCACGCTAAAACTTGCGGGTGGTGTAGCCCTTTTTGTGTTATCGTAAGATCTATACTGTTCAACTGGAGGGCTCTAGCCTTTAACATGGGCTGGGGGGTGGTCCTAACGTAACAGAGACGCGAAAAAGTCTCACGTTAAAACTTGCGCGTGGTGTGGTCCTAGCAGTTAGCAGGCGACGTGGGTGTTAGTCCGTCCCTTATCGTAGGGCCTTGCAGCTTTACACGGTTCTGCTCCCGGCTTCTGTTCTCGTTTCTCCCCTCAGAACTGCGTCAGTCTCACGGTGGGAAGGTATGACATGCATTTAGGCATTCTTGTGTTAGTCTGTGGTATTCCATTTGCTCACTCGTTACCCGTATTACTTTGGTTAATTTAATGTCACGATTTATTCGGAGCTATGTGACTTACTACTGGATTTGCTTATCATGTCAGGGTTTTCATGGAAGGTGTTGGATTTGCCCGACACCTTACAGGGTTTATCGTATCACGACATTGCTGCTCGCGTTGGTCGAGATCCAATGACTGTTAGCAGAATATCGAATCGTTGGGTTCAGAAGGGTAATACGGAACACCGTGCTGTATGACAACGGCCTCGTATCACTAGAAGTCGAGATGACAGCTAACTTATCCGCATGGCTGTAGCGGATCGTGCTGCCACGTCTCGATCTCTGAGTCAACAGATGGGGACGTCTGCAAGACAACAACCATCTGCACGAACATTTCGACGACGTTTGTAGCAGCATGGACTATCAGCTCGGAGACCGAGCAGTGAACGCACATTGGAAGCGTGTATGCGTCATCGCCATAATGGCGTATCACCCGGCGTGATGGTATGGGGTGCCATTGGTTACACGTCTCGGTGACCTCTTGTTCGCATTGACGGCACTTTGAAGAGTGTACGTTACATTTCAAATGTGTTCCGACCCGTGGCTCTACCCATTATTCAATTCCTGTGAAACTCTACATTTCAGCAGGATAATGCACGACCTCATGTTGCAGGTCGCGTACGGGCCTTTCGGGATACGGAAAATGTTCGACTGCTGCCCAAGCCAGCATATTTTCCAGATCTCTCACCAACTGAAAACGTGTGGTCATTGGTGGCCGAGCAACTGGCTCGTCACAATATGCCAGTCACCATTCTTGATGACCGGGGATATCGTGTTGAAGCTGCATGGGCAGCTGTACCTGTACACGCCGCCCAAGCCCTGTTTGACTCAATGTCCAGGCGTATCAAGGCCGTTATTACGGTCAGAGGTGGTTGTTCTGGGTACTGATTTCTCAGGATCTATGCAACCAAATTGCGTGTAAATGTAATCACATGTAAGTTCTAGTATAATATGTTTGTTCAGTGAATACCCGTTTATGGCATGCATTTCTTCATGGTGTAGCAATTTTAATAGCCAGTAGTGCACCGGGTGATCAGAAACTCAGTATAGCTTTGAAAATTGAATAATTCGAGGTAAAATGTAGATAGAGAGGTACAAATTGACACATTGCTTGGAATGACATGGGGTTTTATTAGAACGAAAAAATACTAAAGTTCAAAAAATGTCCGACAGTTGGCGCTCCATCAGAATAGCAATAATTAGCATAACAAAGTATGGCAAAGCAAAGATGATATTCTTTACAGGAAATGCTCAATATGTCCACCGTCATTCCTCAAAAATAGCTGTAGTCAAGGAATAATGTTGTGAACAGCACTGTAAAGTATTTCCGGAGTTACGGTGACGCACGGGCGTCGGATGTTGTCTTGCAGCATCCCTAGAGATGTCGGTTGATCACGATACACTTGCGACTTCAGGTAACCCCAAAGCCAATAATCGCACGGACTGAGGTCTGGGGACCTGGGAGACCAAGCATGACGAAAGTGGCGGCTGAGCACAGGATCATCACCAAACGACGCGCGCAAGAGATCTTTCACGCGTCTAGCAATATGGGATGGAGCGCCATCCTGCCAAAACATCGTACGATACAGCAGGTGTTTATCAGCCAGGCTGGGGATGATGCGATTCTGTAACGTATAGGCGTACCTCTCACCAATCACGGTAGCAGTTAAAAAATCAGAATCACGCATTTCCTTGAAGAAAAAAGGCCCGATAAAGGTAGATGCGGTAAATTCAACCCATACCGTGACTTTCTCGTCGTGCAATGGAGTTTCCACGACAGTTCTAGGATTTCCGGTAGCCCAAATTCTGCAATTGTGGGCGTTGACAGGCCCTCGGAGTGGGAAATGAGCTTAGTCGGTACCCAACACGTTACACTCAACCAGTCGTCATCCTCCGCTATCTTTTGAAATGCCCACACTGCAAATGCCCTCCGCTTCACTAAATCGCCAGGTAACAGTTCATGATGCCAATGGATTTTGTACAGATAACATCGGAGGGTACCAACCAAACAGTAGTGTATGGAATGTCGGTGCGACGTGCGACTGCACGAGCGCTGACTTCCCCGTGCATAGACGAACCCGCTACAGTCTCCATTTCTTCCTGAAATTACGCCTTGTGCTCGGTCGGCCACTATGGGGCCTATCGTTTAAACAACCCTTGGCTTCGAACTTCGAAATCATTCTCGCCACAGCTGCAGTTGTCAACGGACCTTTACCCGTTCGAATCCACTTCCCATGGCGATAGGATCGTAACGCTGAAATAGCACATTCCCCATTCTGATAATACAGCTTCACTAAAAGCGCCTTTTCAGGTAACGTTTACATGCTGCGACTGCTGGCGCTTCTGATTCTCTTTTTTTTTCTTTATTGTTATTTTGACACCTGAACAATCAGGAAAGCTGGCAGCGGCATGCTACGTCGCTCTTCAGCCATAGTGTTGACAATAACAGTACAATAATGGAGAATTAAAACGAACACAGTGACGGGCAAGAAATAGTGGTCCCAGATACACAAAAAACACGGAGCCGTTCACACTCAACGATAACGACACTGAAAACACGGTGACACGGCGCACATAACACTGATGAACCCAACGGCACAAGTGATCGTAGAAGCGTGACGGCGGACACTAAAAACACAAAACGACGTCACACACACGAGACACGGATGCCGATGATCTCCAGCACGCAAAAGTCCACATAGCGTGTGCAAGTCCGGGGACATGCCAAGAGGGGAAGAAGGGTGAGGGGGGGAGAGGGTGGAGAGGGGAGAACAAAGATGCCAATGGCTGAGGAGATGGGAGGAGGAGTAGAGGGACAGGGGAGTGGAAGCCCGGGGGAGGAGTGGGGAGAAGGGGAGGAGGGATGGAGAGTGCCCAATGGAACAGACACAGGAAGAGGGAGGGAGGATCAAAGTTGGTAGGAGGGGTAGATGGAGGGGAGGAGGACATCATAAGGGAGGGGGAGCTGGCGGAAGCCACCTTGGGAGAGGGTAAGGAGGGTGGAGAGATGGAGACCGGGTGGGACATGGGAATACAGACGCGGCAGCTGGCGGGGGTGGGAGAGGATGGGTAAGACAAGCGGATGAGGAGGATCGAGTTTGAGGGAGGTGTAGAGGATCCATATCCTCTCAAGGAAAAGGAGGAGGTGGGCGAACGGAATGAGATCGTACAAGATCCGCATGGGGGAGGGGAGACAGATGCGATAGGCAAGGCGGAGAGCATGGTGTTCAAGGATTTGGAGGGATCTATAAAAGGTAGGGGGGGGGGGCGGAGACCTAGGCCAGATGGGCGTAACAAAGGATAGGGCGGATGAGGGATTTATAGGTGTGAAGGATGGTGGAGGGGTTCAGACCCCACATACGGCCGGAAAGGAGCTTGAGGAGATGGAGTCGGGAGCGTGCCTTGGCTTGGATTGTCTGGAGATGGGGAGTCCTGGAGAGGCGACAATCGAGGGTGACGCCAAGGTACTTAAGGGTGGAAGTGAGGGCGATAGGACGGCCATAGATGGTGAGATAGAAATCAAGGAGGCGGAAGGAAGGGGTTGTTTGGCCTACAATGATCGCCTGGGTTTTGGAGGGATTGACCTTGAGCAACCACTGGTTGCACCAAGCGGTGAACCGGTCAAGATGGGATTGGAGAAGGTGTTGGGAGCGCTGCAGGGTGGGGGCAATGGCAAGGAAGGCGGTGTCATCGGCAAACTGGAGAAGGTGGACGGGGGGTGACGGCGGCGGCATGTCCGCTGTGTACTGTGTACAAAAGGTACAGAAGGGGGAGAGGATGGAGCCTTGGGGCACACCAGCGGGGGGGGGGGGGGGGGGGGGGGGAAATGGTGTAGGAATCCATGTTATGGATGGTGACGTAGGAAGGACGGTGGGAGAGAAAGGAACCGATCAGACGGACGTAGTTGATGAGAAGGGCGAAGGTTTGCAGCTTGAAAAGGAGACCAGAATGCCATATGTGGTCATAAGCACGTTCGAGGTCCAGGTAGACGAAGATTGCGGAGCGACGGGAATTAATCTGTTCGGAAAGGAGATGAGTGAGGTGAAGGAGAAGGTCGTCGGAAGAGAAGGACGGTCGAAAGCCACACTGGGTAACGGGAAGGAGGCGGTGCTGGCGGAGATGCTGGTGGATGCATCGGGTGAGGATAGATTCCAGAACCTTGCTGAAGACCGAGGTAAGGCTAATGGGACGGTAGGAGAAGACGGCGGACGGCGGTTTGCCTGGTTTAAGGAACATCAGGATACGGGAGGTTTTCCACAGGTCGGGGTAGTAACCGGTGGACAGGACTACACTGTAGAGCCTGGCCGGAGTGGAGAGGAAAGATACAGGAGCTTCACGAAGGTGACGGTAGGTGACACGATCGTGAACAGGAGCGGTGTTGCGTTTTGTGCGGAGTGTAGCAATGAGATCCTGTGTAGTGATAGGGACATTGAGTTCCGTGTGTGCAATGTTGTCGAAGTACTGGAAACCAGGAGTGAGGGGAGGGATAGACATCCGGGAAGAGGGAGTAATCGAACTGGGGAACATCGGGGATGGGAAACACATCGGAGAGGTAGGAGGCAAAGTGATTGGCCTTACTAAAGGTGTCAGGGAAGGGGTGATCGTCATGGAGAAGAGGATAGTATGGGTAGGGTTTAGTTCCTGTAAGGCGACGGAAGGCTGACCAGAACTTGGACGAGTTGATAGGTAGGGTAGCATTTAAACGTGTGCATATCTGTCGCCAGTCCCGGCGTTTCTTAGCCGCTCTGATTCTCTCATTACAGCTCCTTTTATACACGATTGTCAAGCGCAGTCACTGACGTTTTGCTGTCCAGCGCCATCCGTCGTACATTTTGTGAACTTTGTTTTTTTCGGTTCTAATAAAACGCCATGACATTCCAAGCCTGTGTGTCAATTTTTACCTCTATATCTACATTATTCCGTGGTTTATTAAGTTTTCAAATATATACTGACTTTTTCATCACCCGGTATATCTGAGTTTGTCAAGCTAGTAGCTGTTCCTTCTTTGAATTGTGGTATACCTTTAACGATTACCTTAACCCAGACTATTTGACACAGGGCATCTGTAATGGTCCACAGCGATAGTTTTGGTTCGGTCGTATTGGCATAAGTAGTAACGCAGAGTGCGAAGTGAAAGCGTGTGGAAATAATGATAATTTAGCATTTATTAGTATCGCTACTACTGAACACAGTCTCTGTATTCTGAAAATTCTAAAATAAATTTCTACTAAAACAACTTCAGTGTAACTCGGTTGCATAGGCAAAATCTTACTGCCTTATAATGAATAATAATAACCCAGAAAATGATAATAACGGAGAGAAATTGCATTACAAACAAATAACCTGCAATTAACATTAATCACTCTGCAAGTGTGTTACGAGTCTCACAATTCATAAGCAGTTTTAATCGAATCGTATTCGAAACTGTCAAGCTGAGAGTAATACATAAATTAACAAAAAAATCCTCAAAGCTGAAAGGGATAAAACAATAACACCATTAAAACTTAAGTTATACAGGACGAATAACACATTCTCTACCAGATACTTAAACCGAAATATTGCGCTAGTTGAGAACCTAAATGGTTCAAATGGCTCTGAGCACTATGGGACTTAACTTCTAAGGTCATCAGTCCCCTAGAACTTGGAACTACTTAAACCTAACTAACCTAAGGACATCACATACAGCCATGCCCGAGGCAGGATTAGAACCTGCGACCGTAGCGGTCGCGCAGTTGGCAGAAAATCCTAAGAAATTTTGGTCTTATGTCAAAGCGGTAGGTGGATCAAAACAAAATGTCCAGACACTCTGTGACCAAAATGATACTGAAACAGAGGATGACAGACTAAAGGCCGAAATACTAAATGTCTTTTTCCAAAGTTGTTTCACAGAGGAAGATTGCACTGTAGTTCCTTCTCTAGATTGTCGCACAGATGACAAAATGGTAGATATCGAAATAGACGACAGAGGGATAGAGAAACAATTAAAATCGCTCAAAAGAGGAAAGGCCTCTGGGCCTGATGGGATACCAGTTCAATTTTACACAGAGTACGCGAAGGAACTTGCCCCCCTTCTTGCAGCGGTGTACCGTAGGTCTCTAGAAGAGCGTAGCGTTCCAAAGGATTGGAAAAGGGCACAGGTCATCCCCGTTTTCAAGAAGGGACGTCGAACAGATGTGCAGAACTATAGACCTATATCTCTAACGTCGATCAGTTGCAGAATTTTGGAACACGTATTGTGTTCGAGTATAATGACTTTTCTGGAGACTAGAAATCTACTCTGTAGGAATCAGCATGGGTTTCGAAAAAGACGGTCATGTGAAACCCAGCTCGCGCTATTCGTCCACGAGACTCAGAGGGCCATAGACACGGGTTCACAGGTAGATGCCGTGTTTCTTGACTTCCGCAAGGCGTTCGATACAGTTCCCCACAGTCGTTTAATGAACAAAGTAAGAGCATATGGACTATCAGACCAATTGTGTGATTGGATTGAGGAGTTCCTAGATAACAGGACGCAGCATGTTATTCTCAATGGAGAGAAGTCTTCCGAAGTAAGAGTGATTTCAGGTGTGCCGCAGGGGAGTGTCATAGGACCGTTGCTATTCACAATATACATAAATGACCTGGTGGATGACATCGGAAGTTCACTGAGGCTTTTTGCAGATGATGCTGTGGTGTACCGAGAGGTTGTAACAATGGAAAATTGTATTGAAATGCAGGAGGATCTGCAGCGAATTGACGCATGGTGCAGGGAATGGCAATTGAATCTCAATGTAGACAAGTGTAATGTGCTGCGAATATACAGAAAGATAGATCCTTTATCATTTAGCTACAAAATAGCAGGTCAGCAACTGGAAGCAGTTAATACCATAAATTATCTGGGAGTACACATTAGGAGTGATTTAAAATGGAATGATCATATAATGTTGATCGTCGGTAAAGCAGATGCCAGACTGAGATTCATTGGAAGAATCCTAAGGAAATGCAATCCGAAAACAAAGGAAGTAGGTTACAGTACGCTTGTTCGCCCACTGCTTGAATACTGCTCAGCAGTGTGGGATCCGTACCAGATAGGGTTGATAGAAGAGATAGAGAAGATCCAACGGAGAGCAGCGCGCTTCGTTACAGGATCATTTAGTAATCGCGAAAGCGTTACGGAGATGATAGATAAACTCCAGTGGAAGACTCTGCAGGAGAGACGCTCAGTAGCTCGGTACGGGCTTTTATTGAAGTTTCGAGAACATACCTTCACCGAAGAGTCAAGCAGTATATTGCTCCCTCCTACGTATATCTCGCGAAGAGACCATGAGGATAAAACCAGAGAGATTAGAGCCCACACAGAGGCATACCGACAGTCCTTCTTTCCACGAACAATACGAGACTGGAATAGAAGGGAGAACCGATAGAGGTACTGAAGGTACCCTCCGCCACACACCGTCAGGTGGCTTGCGGAGTATGGACGTAGACGTAGACGTAGACTGAAGCGCCTTTAACCGCTTGGCCACCCCGGCCGGCTTGAAAACCTAACTTGCGTACAAACGTGTCATACAGCAATATGACAACACATTGAATAGCAAGAATATGATAGACGCATAACATCGTTGACCTCATTTCCGAAAGGTAGCGAGATAACAGACCCAAAACTTGAGAACTGAAGAGAAATGTTCAATCACGAATCTTCGCTACGGCCTTCACACAAGGTGTAACAATGAGACTCGACAAGGTAGGCAAGATTAGTGGGCTAACGATATTACGCCTGCAGTCGCCTGTAGTAGATAGCAAACTATCAGCCGCGCAGTTTCAAAATACAACAAGCCCACATTTACGTCAGTCCACTGTGGTTGGTCAAAAAATTCTTAATAAGTGTCAAAAACTGCTAAGTGCTCACTGTGATGTTCGAACGATTCCTCGAGCAATCCTGTATGTGGCACATAACACTAGTCACAGCCACGTCGCTGCAAGTGAGGCGGAGTTCTCCTGGGAACCAGTGAAACACTGGCCAGACAACTCTTTGTGTGTTGAAGCCACTCTCTTTTTCGACAACCTTCAGCTGTCTCTCAGACTCAAAGGCATACGTTTCTAGACTAGACACTATCCCAAGTTGCCAGCAGGCTGTTACCACTCCACTGCTCAGACACATCCAACATCAGTTTCGATGCTCCCCGACGTAATGCAGACAACAAAAAAGTACCTACTGGCACATGCGCGTTGCATACGGGCCCGTTCGCTTGTGTTTTCATCCGGCAACCACGATACGTCTACCGAGGCACACGAGCCTGCTCCTCGCAGACCAATCCAGAATTTTGGAGTTAACACATCAGACAACGCGCCCTCCATATAATAGACAATCTGTTGTTGATTATGACTCCGCCGCTGACTTGTAGACCTGGCTGGTCCACTGCCATGACAAGAGGCCGTCCTGCTGTCTCATTCGCCCACTCGTCGACTCACCGTGCCGCTGATCTCAGTCAATATGCTATCCCTCACGCCCTCTGCCTCTGCAGGAAGGTGATACAAACCTTAGCACCTAACGTTGAGTGCGGCAGAACTTCAACTACGCTGCGTAGTCACGGCACACTGCGTAACTCTTTACGGCGACAAATACGTTACTACATATGGCTTCTAGACAACTCTAGTGACATACGATCAGCGTTCGATAAGTAATGCAAGATATCTTCTGGTGAAGGCAAGTTGGTTATAGTCAGGTTTCCAGTACAATACATTATTTTCCGGTCTTTTGGCTACAAAATCCTGTTTTCCAAAGTGATCTCCATTCAGTGCGGTAGAGTTACTTCACCCTACCGGCAGTGCTTGTATGCCAGTATAGTACCACTCTAATAGTCGATGTTGGAGCCAGCGTCTTGCTTCATCAATAACCTCCCTATCATCCACGTACTGCTTCGCACTGAGTGCATCCTTCCTTGGAAGAAACAGATGGAAGTTTAAGATGCGAGATCCAGGCTCTATGATTGATGAGAAATTCCATTCCAGGAAGGTTTTGTGAGCTCCTCTCGGGAGCGCAGACTTGCATACAGCCTTGCTTTGTCATGAAGATGGATAATTTCGTTTGGTTTCTTGTGGCGACGAATTCCATAAAGTAGTTTCTTCAGTTAGCTGAGGGTACCACAGTACATAATTGGTCGTTGCACCATTAGGAAGGACATCAAACAGAATAATCCGTTCAGTCCCTTTACAGACTGAGGGTGCGCCTTTCAACTTTTTCTTCGGAGGAGAAATGGTGTGGCGCTACTCCATGCGTTGCCAGTTTGTTTCCGGTTCGAAACGATGAGCCTATGTTTAATCGTCCGTGACTATGTTCGACAAGTAACCGTCACGGCCAGCCTCGAAACGCGCAAGCAGTTCCGCACGTATTGTCCTTCGTTGTTCTTACGATTATTTGTTTGGTGACCAGGAACTCAGAGGACACACACCTCTGAGTACCACAAGTGGTGGACGAGAGTTTCAGCACTACCAACGGAGAAGACCAGTTGTGGAGTGACGTGTATGATTGTCGTCCGACGATCACCTACACTGAGTCAGTGCGCACGTTCCACATTGTAAGAGTCACAGCAGTATGTAGCAGACTGGCAGGCGAGAGATCGGATGAGTTTGCGCGACCTTAATGCGATGATGAGAGGCGCTTCACCCAATGACTCATCGTGCCTGTGTTCACTAACAGGCCACCGTTGTCTTTCCGCAAACACCTATGAATAAATGTGACGCCCTGGTTTTGCACCAGAAGAAACTCAGTGGCAGCTCCCTGCTAGGAATGCACCTCCAACACGTACGCCACTTTGAAGGTTACGTATGGAGCCGCCACCTATCGGTACTTCATGAAACTATATAGGCTGCAGTTGGAGTATACCACGATGTCGCACAACAAATTCCGCATTTTTTCAATTTATGCTTACTTGTTGAACGTCCCTTGTATATTCCAGTCAGAATTTAGAATATCGCTCTAGTTCATTCCCATGGTTCAGCCAACTTTTCGTTCCTAGTACTCTTCTTTTTCTTCTGTCTTTGCCCTACATCTTCGCACGGTCGGCGTGCTTATGGCGGATTTGGCATGGTGAATTTGTAGGGTGGCCAGTTGCCCATCGTATCGCCACCCCGTTAGCTCCTAAGTAAGAAACATTTGACCCCCAAGTGTCTGTGTGCAGTGCACGTGAAAGAGTATGAGCTTTTCCTAGATGTTTTTATAGCATAACTGAGGTGAGGTCTATGGACTAGTCCAGTATTCATCTAACTAGACCAGGGAAAACACCTAAAACACACGTCCAGTGCCACAGGCTCACTGACACTCATCGTTAAGCTGTGTGGCTAATTGCCTGTTGTATCACAACCCTGTTAGCTCTGTAGTAAGGAATACCCATCGTTAAGCTGTGAGGCTAATTGCCCGTCGTATCGCCATCCTGTTACCTCACCAATAAGGAATATTTGTACTCGAAATGTCTCTTTACAGTTCCGAAAGCAACGCTTTAACACACGCCGCTGTCTGGGTCAAACAATTCCTAGTAATATGAGTGTAATATTACGTTGAATAAGCTACAGAGTACTAGTAATAACCCAGCCCAAATATCCCTGCTACAGTTCCTTAATGGCGACTGATTTGGACCCTTGTAAATAAACACTTGTTTGATAGGGCGTCACTGTAACAAAGATGGGGCAACACTACGAAATATCAAATAACATTTATGAGAAGTATGTCACGAAATGGTGTTCAACTTCAGTACAGTTTAATGTGTGGCACTTGATGTCCTAAACTTTATACAATCAATCAAAATAACTTCACTGTCTCTTGTCAATTTACATTGTGATTTAATAGTAATCATAATCAAGCAGACATGCGACAGTGCCATTACTCAATAAATAGCGACTGCTAAGTTGAAAGTAGTCTTTTTTTTTTCTTTCTTGATTGTAATTCCATGCCTCGTACGAGGTGGGCAAACAGTGGCCCACATACGCTATTCTTTAGCCAATAGATGCAACAGATGGAAATAGAAGACATAGAACATAAAAAGCATTGTAATACATGACAATGAACATTACATGATTAGAAGCCATTCAATGGAAGGCACTGTGTACACAAAGGTGGCCATCAGTAGAACAGGCAAAGACATCCAGTTGGTGACATGAACGTAGGAGGACACTGATAAAAACACTGTAGCACAAAACGAAGAAACACTGATGCACGGAAACACTGGTGGCGATCATTGGCCAAGCACACACAAACACACTGATGGGGGGGGGGGGGGGAGGGGCTGCCTCTGGGTGGAAGGAAAAGGTAGGAGGGCAAAAAGGAGGGTGGGTATTGGGAGAAAGAAGGGAGAGTGTGGGGGAGCAGAGAGGGGAGGGGTTGGAAGGCTGGGGGGGGGGCAGAGAAGTGGGAGACATGGGGGAGAGGAGGTGGGGCAGAAACGAAGGTGAGGAGGGAGAAAGGGAGCCCTGGTGGAAAAGTGGTGGCTGGGGGGAAATGAGAGGGGAGAGTCAGATCTGGTAGGAGGGAACAATGAAATCATCAGGAGGGGAAAGTTGGCGAAAGCCACCTTGGGCAAGGGCATGGACAGTGTGTAGTTGGAGATCAGGAGAGATGCAAGAATACAGGAGCAGCAGTGGCCTGGGATGGGCGAGGATGGGAAAGACAAGCAGGTGTGGGGGATCAAACTTGCGGAAGGTTTAAAGCATAAGGTTGTCTTCAGAGTTCTTTCTAAGAGTGCTGCAAGTGCTTCGTGAATGTGAGTATCTGGAGAGCAGCGTGTTTTGAGTCTATCGATGGAAGAATATCCATGTCTGTCCACATGTGGTGAAAGCAGTATGCGGTCGACTACATTCACTGTTGGCTGCTGTCCACTATATCTACATGACACACAGGAGGGAAGAGGCACAGAAGATGGAAGAGGTCCTTGTTTGTGAGGGCCATCTGGAGGCTGCTGAACAGAGTAGGGAGAAGCCAGTCAGGGCTGTGCCTGTGTGGTGGTGGCTTTCTTGGTACACAACATAAGTAAAATTAATTCTGACACCTTATGGTGGGATGTTCCTGCAGATCATATATGAAAATATTCTTTTCTAATCTGCCGAGACAAAAGATGGCATCAGAGTGTAATTGTGGCTGATATAACTTCAAATATAGGTTTTGCCATGAATTTCATAATTTTTCTTTTCGTTTCTTGCATGTACCTTGCTGCCCAAGCAACTGCATCCTTCAAAAAGCAATTTTTTTCTCCATAGTCACTAAGTCTCTGTAAACAACCAGAACTGAACGTTTTCGTCGTCGGAAAACTTGTGATTTCTGCGAGTCCCTTCCTTGAAAGTCTGGTCATAGCCATCTGTGCTGGTTGTTGCTGGAATCATTTTACGATCGGCACCACCAAAGTCTATTCGGCCATGGTCAAATTGTTGGCACTACTTCACATTGGAATTGGTGCATATACCGCCAGAATTTCATGGTGAATGTAGATGCAGTGCAGAAATTTTGTCGACAATAATTGTAAGCGTGACCGGGCACTTTTACGTATGGGACACGTTTACACAGAGCACTTTTCTCGGGAACCATTCTTGCTAGAGCGCAACCGACTGTGGAAGGTTAGCACCACTGTCTATTAAGGGCTCTCACAAAATTCATGACACTAGTCGAGTGAACATATTAGTGCAAAGAATATATCTAAGTAAATTGCGTTATTCAAATATCGAAGCTCCTAGAGAGCATACCTTTTAGAATGTAGAACAGATTAAATATACAGTATGTTCGTTTGCAGCAGATATTTCTACTTTACAAGGTGCATTCGTACCAATTTAAATCCTGAAATTTACTACAGTAGTTCCGGAACTAGCTCAAACATGACGTTAGTAAACGTTTATGCAGTTCTGCCCGTGCACATAAACACATTTTTTTGCATTGCAGTCCTGACAGTTGTTGCACCAGTCAAGGAAACATTAAGACAACAGCTGCTGGAAGGGTAATCTAAACAATAGAAAGCGCAGAAGAAAAAAAGGTAAAAACTGCTGAAAGAGCTATTTGAATGTAATGAATCCGAAGTAGAAATAATTAATTCTATGAGAATAAGAACTAATAAGTGCGAGAAATTTCTAATAGCAAGAACAAGGAAAAATGTCGATAGTTCTATTTGTTATGCCATCATTTGTGTTCTACTCAAAGGCTGGATTTTACCTGGTAATTCTCCATGCTGTCGTGCCTTCTTCCGTCTGCTTTACGTCCACGTAATTTCTGCTTCCCTTTACGTCGTCTGCCATCTTGTATCTCATCCTTCCTCTCTAACTCTTCTTACAAACTAGTCCCTCCAAAGCGTCCATTAGGAAGAACTCAAGTCTCAATGAATGTCCCATTCAGTGCTTCATCTTTTCTCTTACAACGTACAGCAGCTTGATGAAGAGGATGAAAATTGTCGTTGCAGTAACTGCTAGGAACAGTACAACCAATCTAAAAGAAACCAAGACCTACAAGGTGGACTCACGACGACTGTGCCACAGGAAACATATTTTTGTGTGCGTTAACTGCAACGCGGACATTGATGATGAACAGACCTTTAATTTAACATTTAAATTTCTGTGTAGGTGATATTATCCAAACAGGTGGAAGTTCACCAAAAAATTTCGTTAGTGCCATTAAGATTTTGGCATTTAACCATGTCATCTAGTGTGAATAAGCCTGTGTTTAAGTAAATAACCAAGCATTTTGCTTACTACCAATAAAATATGTTTTGTAATTTTAAGTAGTTTGTTTTGTTTCCTTACTCATTATTGTGTTGCATGATACATGCAAACGTGCGTCCGTAGATGCATAAATTTGCCGCATTCCAGTGGAGCCCGTTTATGCACTCGACTTGAGTCTATAGAAAACTATTTTGCAATATTAAATGTTTCGTTGCATACCAAACTATAAAAACCATGTTATGAGACTAAACAGTTTTGAACCCGATAAATCTAACCAAAAAATTGAAAAATTTACGGAAAGAAATCCAGTTAAATGTGCCCCCGTCTCCCCTACCGTTTAGCCCACTTCAACTTTGGAGTAATCCTCTCCATTTGCCCCTCTATTTCACTTCCACGCTGTGAAGCATCTGTTCACCGTGCCGCTGCAAAACAGTGCATGCAGGAAATCCAGAAAATGATCTCTCTTCCTACAACGCTCCACTGTTGTTGTGTAATGGTCTTAGAGTGGGGCGATATATGAAACTTAGCTTTGAAGATCCTCTCGTATTGCGAGACAGTCTTACAGTTCTCCTTCCGAAAGCAGAGGTAGAGAAATTGGTATCCGAGATCGCCGCAGAACACTCTAAGGCTCTAGTTTAATTCAAACAAAAGGACAGAGATCGATTTAGGGTACGATCCTGCAAATTGTGATTCTGATTCCGATACTAGCTGCCTTCACCAAGGCAACCAGCCGCTTAAGAGGAACACAGGAATGAGTCACAAAGCAGACGGAAAGCGGCGTTAGTGCTCACAGCAGCCATTATCAAAACCGGGCCGCACCCACTGCATTCAATAGCCGCCGGCAGACCTGTACATCCCCAACGAGACTTTCTTGCTAACAAACCGGGTTAACACTGGTATACTGTGGTGGCTCATCCCACTTTCCGCTTCAAACCAGAGATAGTGGCACTACTGCAATCTGATACTGATCCTCGAAGGAGAACAATCTGTTCAGCTAATGCACGTCGTACGACGCGATGACAAAGAAGCTTTCAGGGAATCTCAGTGGCATCACATGAGTTGCAGTTTTAGCTATTGGTACCCCTGAAATTGAAGGTGCTTGGGACATCAGCCTGAATGCTGTCGACCGTGGTCAGTTTCCAGCTGTTTCCGGACATCAACCAATTCTCCTTGAACCCAGATACAGCAAATACGTTTCCTATTAATTTCCTACTATGAGAAAAAATTTATAAAATCAAGAACTCATTTACTAAGCAACTAGTCAGGGATGAATTTAAAATGAAAAGCAGTTCGGGAAGGTAGCATCGGTGGAAAGCTACACTATAATGTTAACACACATACCTATGCACCATTCGCGACTGGAACAACGAAGTGAGTACGGTATGTGATATTGGTACACAATTTATAATTTGGATTGTGGGGTATAGATAAACATGCAGAAATAAAAGAAAATGACGTCTTCCTGTTTAATTCTAGTTCGATGTTATAAGAAAATGTGGGAATGACTGAAACTGACTCTTACGAAAAGAACGTGTAATGAACCGTGCTGCTCTTCTTTGGATCTTCTGTGTTTCCTTCATTCTTACCGGGTACTATTACTTCTTGCATCGTTTCTATCGGGCACGGTTCTGTAACTGGGGATAACTGTACAAGCATCTGTTGGACAAATGTTACATCAACTTCATCCTTCGTGAGTGGTTTCCCTCCTGAAGATTATAGCAACGAATATCAGTTTGACTTGCCTGCGATTACTTTATGCGGTCGCACGTCTTAAAACTTCTCCGTACGCGCATGCCGAGATATTTAATGGATAAGACTGCTCAAATTGTTTTTTTCTTAATTGTATAATCAAAAAAAAAATTTTTTTCTTGTTTTTATGTGCAGTTTGTAACGTTTATTTGTGCTGAGGGTCAACAGGAAATCCCTGCACCTGGCATTAATCTTCTAAAGGTCTTCCTGCATTCCGGCATAATTTTAAAGCGTTGTGACTACAATGTACGCAAATTCATCTTCCACGACCAGAATCATACGGGTTCCGGTGTTATTCGGCAGATCATTTGGCCATATATTCTGTACACTCATATCTTGTTCATGAGATGACACTGCGCCATTCTACAGAACGCTTTTCAGAAGTCAAGGAACACGGCATCAACATGCATGCTGGCAACTACTTCTTCTTAAGCCTCTTACACAAGCCGAGGTGCATGGGTTTCAGAACATCCCCGTTTGTGGAGTACTAGCTGCATCTCAGAAAGGAGATTCTCGATACTGAGAAAGGTCGTAACACATGAGCACAATTCTTCTAAGGAAATTCTGCTACATAATGACGTGGGTGATAAAAGCTTGTAGCTGTGTGCTGTTGGAGAACGAATCAGTTATTTCGGTTACAATATCTTGAGCCCATGTAGGTAATCCTGCAGATCCAGTCGTTTTTACCCTGAAGGATAACTATTATTTTCTATCCCGTGCTGGCTTATTTACATATCTGTGATAATGTCGCTCTTGTGGCGATTTGAAGAACTATACTGCTATCTCTCTTATTGAAACAATATGGGACAAGGAATTTAGTGCTTAGAACTACTATCCAACGCTTTGATGCCAGAACGATCACTGAGATTTTAAACAGGTGGCACTGATCCTTTTGCGATTAAGTATGTCGTACCTTCTTAGGCTTTTCTGTCAGATTAGTAGATAGGAACAAGCCTCGGATTCGTTGTACGATTACGCGCAGCTCTCCTTTGGTTGATTTTAGCTTCGTTCAGTCAATATGCTTCAGCTAAATTTGAATCTGCTTTGGATCCCTCTTAGCTGTTGGAGCAGTAATAGCACTAACAGTAAGACAAAGGAAAACTGGAATGCAGTTAGCGAGGACAAGGAGACGCTAATAACATGTGAAAGCCACGAGGAAACAAACGAGATATAATAGTTATATCACGGAATGACAAATGAAAGGTTCTAAAACTGAAATGTAGATATACTAATTTGTACTTGTTTAAAAAAATGGTTCAAATGGCTGTGAGCAATATGGGACTTAACTTCTGAGGTTATCAGTGCAGTAGACTTAGAACTACTTAAATCTAACTAACCTAAGTACATCACACACATCCATGCCCGAGGCAGGATTCGAACCTGCGACCGTAGTGGTCGCGCAGCTCCTGACTGTAGCTCCTAGAACCTATCGGCCACTCCGACCAGCGTACTTGTTTCACCTGGTACATTTAAAAGTCATAATTTAATATGTGTAGGTCTAATGGAAAAGCTCGACACTTTTGTGTGCATATCGACTGGACCGAATGATCTTTTCTTCCTATTTCCATTAATCTACGAAGCTTTGTGAACGCGTTTGCAACGTACAGTTATTAATCATAAGTTGTAACGGCTGCCACTTTCACCAAACACATATTTGGTGGGCTGTATACTGAACAGACAGCAAAATACATTTCCCAGCTCTAGCGATGAGTAGGAGCAGAGTGGCTAAGGACGGTTTAATTATAACGTTCGCCGCTACATTCAGATACGTCGAGTGCATTCTCCTGGCTGGCAATATACTCTCTCAACCAAAATAAGGCTGCAGTGTTTCAAACAAACCACTTTAATTATACGGCGGGGCATCAGTTAATCTGCAAAGCCTCAGCCCCTACGAGAAGTTAGACGGAACACACTGGCAGCGAAATTGTATTTTCTTCCTCGTATACCCAAATCTCACAGCTCCCGGCGTTAACACAGCGAAGCTTCCTGAGGCTTAAACCAGTACGGAAAGTAATTCAGCGTACTATAGGGTCGATGTGTACCTGTAGGTGAAATAGTTCCATTAATTTGTACCGTAAAACTAACGCTTTAATGGTGGTTTCGACTTTGTCGCCAGTTAAGTGCTTCATTCTCAAATCTATTCTCATGACTCAAATAGCGCTCTACAACCATGACCGATTGTCATTTTCTTTACCTACATTTTCTGAATGTCTCACGTACACACACTGGCCTGACTTAACGACGACAGCATCTTTCGCATAATATGACTCTGACAAGTAACATAGCTCTATGAAGCTTGGACCGTACGTGGAAAGAACAGCTACAGCATAATTCAGAAGGCAACTTGCAGAAATACACGTTGATACGAATATTGAAAGACAATCATTACAATGAAGCAACGGCGAATCATGATGGACTTTGCTGAAAGAGATACATGGTTCCTTTTAGGATGTGCGATCACCACGGAGAGCAATGCAAGCTCTGCAAAGTGCTGCCATGCTGCCCAGGAGGCTGGTGACAAGTTACTGTGGTGCAGCGTTCCATTACTGTAGTACCGCGGTTGACGTTTGCTGGATGGTCTTTGGTGCATGTCGACGTACTGTAATACGTCTCCCCAATGCAACCCAAACGTTCTATATCGTCAGGGGAAATGGCCGGCCAGTCCATTCCCCGAATATCCTCTCGTTTCAAGGACCCCAGCGCTTGCGCTGTTCAATGCGGTCGTGCATTGTCATCCATAAAAATGAAGTTACGGCTGAATGAACCCCTGAAAAGACGCACAGGGGGCAATAACACTGACTGGTGTGTCTGTCGTGTCCGAAGGTTTGGAGGCCAGTGTGCCATTCTAACACTATGTCTCCATACATCAGAAGACCTGGACCACAAAAACGATCATGTTTGATAGTGTTCCTTGGTAAATTATGCTTTCCCACCGCTGGCCATATGAGGGTACGTCCAGCGTTGTCGAACATGATCGTTTTAGTGGTGCAGGTGATATGACGTAGGGAGGCAGAATGTTGAGTGTGGGTACTGACCTCTAGAGTTTTGAACACGGTACACTCACTGGTTCACGGTAATGTGAAAAGTAATTCTCTCCATGTGTTTCTTTTCAGCAGTACATTCAGTTCTGAACTTTTTCTTTCTGTTGTCGTGACAATGCTTGAGCCCTTCGAATAGCGCTGGTGGCGGAGCTCACCCGCACAGTCTTCGAAGAGCAGTCCAGAGTATTTTCAACTAAGAGTTGCCGCCACTTTGCACTTCTGTCAGGCGTGATATGGTGGGAGGAAGCCAAGTTTACGGCTGTTCCGCTCTCGATCATAGGCGGCAGATCTGCTGGTACCAACCTCTTCGTAATGATGATCGTCACTGCATTATATGCACATGACGTTTCTTGGTACACAAGTCTGTGTCATCAGCGTATAATGCCAACTTCACCTGTGGTGTTGTGGGGATGTCGGCCGTATGCAAAGTACACCGGCGACGTGATTAATGCCTTCGTAACGCATAGAAATTCTTCCAGCATGTAAACGAAACTCATGCTTTCAAGTACATTCAATTTTTGCGTCTACATAATTACGAACTGTGTAGAATTGTTCCAAGTTTTTTGATTGACAGTTACTATAAAACTGATATTTTGTGACCAATTTGTGTTATGACTGTCGCATATGTTCATATCATTTAAATCCACCAAGTATGAACAAAACTTATGGAATGAATAACGAAAGATATTATTCCGAGTCATCGGCCATCGCTCGTGAATTCGGACGCTGTAACTGCCGTCTGCGTAGCCTTGACGCGTGACCTCGCCTATACACTGAACAAAAAAGATTCGCCCTATCAGTCACTGGAGTATTTGCAATGTCCTTATTAGAGCAATTACCGGTGCTATTATCACCTTTCTTTATGAAATGATCCGTACGCAGACTAGAATTGTTGTTAAATAAATAAGGGAGTCGACTATCAGTTTCGAAGTAGCTGATGGATCCAGGTACTCGATTGTAAAATTCATTGCATATGCCGGAAAAAGTGCTTTAATTATAGCACTGTCTCCCTTCAATATCGTAATATTCCGAATACATCCTTCCGTTGAGCAGCTTAAGTTGCAGGTGCTGGAAACAGAAAATTGTGTCTCCCCTTATAAAACCCTCTGAAAGAAATATTATGTCTAGGTTTTTACGGCCACCAACTTCTGAATGAGAAAATTTCCTTGTAATTGCTTCTGAAATTTACTGTGAATTAAAAGTAAAGTTTTTCAAATTTCTCTGTACTCAAAATTGTAAGATGGAAGCAAGTCAAACTGATTCAATGTTGTGGCAGCATTCTTTAAACTGTTTTATTAATTAATTGCTGCTATTTATTATGATTGAAGTATCAAAATTTATACCAGGAAATGGAAAAACAAAGGTGACCAATGCATAGATACTTTAGTGCCCTTTAAATGAACTACATTTTTGGCATTGTGTTCGGAAGTACTATAGCCTTTGATTTTTACGATGCTACAGATCGTAATTATTTCCACAAGTAATTTTTGTAATAAATGACAAAAACTGACTATCAAACAGTCATAGAATAATCAAACAAATGTCTGATTATTGTTACTAATAAAATATAATGTTCGAATTAATTATTCTTTCCTTTTCAGCTATTGTTTATGATACTCTGCTAACAAAAGTACTGCACTGGACGAAATGGAAGTCGGGAAATTCATGCATCTGCGACTTGATGATAGCAGAGACTACTTAATAGCGTGCAGGCGAAAAGCCACATAAATTTGTTAAAGTTTCGACGCACTTTTAGCACCACAATAATTTTGCAATCGCATCCATCGACAACGTATCTAAGCCGTTCAACGCCTGTCCACTATCTCCTTCTTCAGCTACCAAGCCAGTGGTTCAATCAGACTGCTAGATTATCGCGGTATTAATGTTTATCTTAAGTAGAACATCAGTAGAACAATCACACACTGTTTAATACACAGCTGTTAAACTATTTTCATCTTTTTAAAATAGATCACACACACACTGACGGAAAAAACTGCAACACCAAAAAAAAATTAATGTATAGCAATGACATTTCGGAATACGTTTCTCTAGGTAACATATTTAAGTGATTAAATGGCGGGATCACAGGTTATTGTAAGCACGAGATAAGACATTGAAAATGCAAAATGCTGGTACATTAATAAGCTTCGTCACAGCCAGAATGTTAGAGGCAAACACGTAAACGTACAAGCATATTGTTGTACAGTTGCTGGATGTCAGTTTGTGGGATGGAGTTGCATCCCTGTAGGACACGGCCAGCCAGTACATGGACAGTTAATACTGGTTGTGGATGGCGATGGAGATGTCGTCCGATATTTATCATATGTGGTCGATTGGAGACAGATCTGGTGATGGAACAGGCCAAGGCAACAAGTCGACACTCCGTATATCATGTTGGGTAACAACAGCCGTATGTAGACAAACGTTATCGCATTGGAAAACACCTTCTGGAATGCTGATCACGACTGACAGCTCAACAGATCGAATCAACAGACTGAAGCTGAGGTACAAATTTGCAGTCAGTGTGCGTGGATTAACCACTAGAGTACTCTTGCTGGCCGGCTGGAGTGGCTGTGCGGCTCTAGGCGCTACAGTCTGGAGCCGCGGGATATCTACGGTCGCAGGTTCGAATCCTGCCTCGGGCATGGATGTGTGTGATGTCCCTAGGTTCGTTAGGTTTAAGTAGTTCTACCTTCTAAGGGACTGATGACCTCAGAGATTGAGTCCCATAGTGCTCAGAGCCATTTGAACCATTTTACTCTTGCTGTAGTTGCAGGGCCTGTTAATGGGAGCTTCGCAGCACAGGTTGTTCTGCGTGTTGCCTTAAAAGCCTCTTCATCCTCAATAGGTGGACAAATACACTTGTAGCCTCTCTTGTAAGTCTACCTGATCACCAGAAGAGTAGCATCCTTGCTGTTCGAGGCTGCGGCTGTTTTCTGACTTTTGTTGTGTTATCCTCATCAGTAGCTAGCCTTTTGCGTCCGGTCTTCCATTGTTCCACGTGGGATGTAGATGTGGCAGAAGTCAGCGCTATTAACACAGAAAGTCCGTCGTAAGTACTGGACTGCGCCCAAACAGTAGTGGTGCCCATGTCATCGTCTCTTCTCGCCGCAAAGACAGTCGTGACTGGACGACCGGCTGTGATATCCAACAGGCTGAGATCCGTTGTTGACGGCTGGCCGACACCTGTGCGTCCGTAGTCGAAGCAACGTCCGCAGCGCACGCGTTTGCCCCGGTAGCCGCAACTCGGGCTCCCGTCCCCGTGTTGCACTTCCCCGTGCACACTGACCGCCGACTTCGGTGCGACAAATGGTCGACCTCATACCCTGGTCTCTGGCAGAAAGCGTTGTTACTAGGGCACGTTTGCCGCCTCCTTGCGGTCTCTAGCTCGCAGACATTATCACTGCAGGCGGCGATACAAAGTGTAATAGAATTAATTTGGCTGCCACAGTGAAGAAAAAATTTATATAATTGGTATATACCTTAGCGTATAACATCTTTTGTAAGACAAGTGATACATTTTGATTCAAAGTTCGCAAATCATTTGTTTGCATCAACCACCGTTTTTGTAGAGGTACTCCTCTGATCATTTATGTCAGAGGAAGTATTTTTGTTGCAGGGAGTACCTATGAACATGGCATGAAGTAACAATGTAGTTATACTGAGTGATGTGGCACACATTCTATACAGGGAGATTGGAAATTCCCGTTACAAACTTCTGTGACTTATATAGGGGAATAAGTACATAATATTATGGATAGGAACCTATGCCAGTAAAAGTGCCGTATCCATGCTACACGTTTGCTAGGTAGATATGCAACAGGCTCGTCTTGTGGCGGGGAAAGGGGGGGGGGTGATTACGTCGGATATGATAATAACGTTTGTAAGAGGTATGTGCTGCCTGCGATATGTTAGCTATAAGAGAATCTGAGACCTAAGAGCAGTGTTGACTGCAGTACGAACTGTGTAGCAGTAGCAGTAAGTTGTTGCTAGCGAGCAGTCGTCTGTCTGCGCTTGTCAGTCCTGTCTGGTGTATCATGTTGGCTGGGCCGGTCGCGGTGCAGCGATGCCGGAGCCTGAGTATTATTGTATAAGGTAAAAAAAGCAGCCTCACGCATATCTAGTAATGTTATGTAAACTCACATGTAAATCTTTTAAAAATGTCCTAATAATAATATTTGTCTAGTTTCTAACAAGCATTCATTTCAATTTAAAGAATTTAATATATATATATATATATATATATATATATATATATATATATTACTGTATGATCATTCCGATTCTTGCAAAAGAAAAATCGTTTGCTTCCTTTCATAAATAACAAATGTATAGGCCAGCATTGCACAGAACTGTGCCGGAAAAGAGCTATTGTAAGAGCAGATAGTTGCCGACTTTATCGAGGTGAGAATTTTTGCTTTCTATTCAGAATGATCTTACAGGGCCATGACGCAGTAGTGCTGTCGTCCAAATTTTACCAGGTTACTGAATTTATTTTTTATTACGAGGTTTAGGAATTTTTCTGTTTCGAGCTTACATTAAAGGAGAAAAGAATTTTGTGGGTACATTAAATGGGAACCAATTTTGTTCTGAGGTTACACAAAAAAATAGAATCATATTATTATTATTATTATTAATTAAGTTTTTTGTGAGGTTACACAAAAATTAGAATCATTAACCAAAATATATTATTTAATTATTCCGTGTGGGGAGGTTACACTTGGGCGACAACCGGCCAGGATCTGATTTCCTTTGTAAATTTCTGAGAAGTAGTCATATATCTGCTCTTATTTACTTAAATGTAGTTTGCATCTGGCGCAACGCATTTACTAATTCGTCACTCTTTCTTTCACAGATCAAATTAGGGCAGTATTGCTACAACTTAAAGAAAAAATAGACAACAATTCCAAACAGTCGAAGAAAGAACCAGGTAACAACTTCAAACAACTTAATGAAAATTACAAACAACTCAATGAAAAATTAGACAACAATTCCAAACAGCTTAGTGAACAGATTACAGCCGTTGCCGTGCAATGTCATGGTACTAAAGAACAATTACGTGAGGAAATTAAGGCTTGTGCTAGGAACACTAGTGAAGAAATTAGATCTGTGGCACAAGAATTAAGTAATACACGTGCAGCCACAACTAAAATACCTAGAGAAGAAATTAGTGCAGTCGCTAAACAATGTTCTGAAAACGCAACACAGTTACGCGACAAGTTTAAATCAATGTCAGCAGAACTTTCACGTACACTGGATGCGAAAGTAGATGCGAAATTTGACCAACAGAATAGCCAAATTGACGAACGTTTTAATCACCATCTACAAAATAGTGAAACGCGTTACCGTAAATTTATACAGGAACAGACTAAAGTAAAGCGACAAGTCATGGAAACAATTACTGCACAGCGACAGGAAGATAAACGTAAATTGTTTACGAAAGCAAAAACATACGTAGACAACAATATTGCTACAGTATCAGACGAAATTAATGCTATCAAACAGTTGAACACCGAATTACATGATGAAATCTCTAATCATAATACAAAAACAGACACACACACAGTAGACTTTCAGACAATGACTGACAGACTTGAACAATTATTTATTTATTTATTTATTGTTCCGTGGGACCATATTAAGGAGAAGTCTCCATGGTCATGGAACGAGTCAATACATGAAATTACAACACGACTGTAGAAACAGATAAAATGAAATGTAAGAAACATATTCAGTTGTAGATTGTAGAAACAGATAAAATGAAATATAAGAAACATATTCAGGCGACACGTCGTTAGTTTAAATAAAGAAAATCAAGAATGTAACACTGGAATTTGCTTAATATTTTAGCTCTTCCAGGAGCTCCTCGACAGAATAGAAGGAGTGAGCCATGAGGAAACTCTTCAGTTTAGACTTAAAACCGTTTGGGCTACTGCTAAGATATTTTGAGTTCTTGTGGTAGCTTATTGAAAATGGATGCAGCAGAATATTGCATTCCTTTCTGCACAAGAGTCAAGGAAGTGCATTCCACATGCAGATTTGATTTCTGCCTAGTATTAACTTAGTGAAAGCTGCTAACGCTTGGGAATAAGCTAATATTGCTAACAACAAACGACATTAAAGAAAATATATACTGTGAGGGCAATGTCAAAATTCCCAGACTATTGAATAGGGGTCGACAAGAGGTTTTCGAACTTACACCACACATAGCTCGAACAGCCCGTTTTTGAGCCAAAAATACCCTTTTGAATCAGAAGAATTACCCCAAAAAATAATACCATATGACATAAGCGTATGAAAATATGCGAAGTAGACTACTTTTCGTGTTGAAATGTCACTTATTTCAGATACTGTTCTAGTGGTAAATAAAGCGGCATTTAGTTTCTGTACAAGATCCTGAACATGGGCTTTCCACAACAGCTTACTATGTATCCGTACGCCTAGGAACTTGAACTGTTCCGTCTAGCTTATAACATGCCCATTCTGTCTCATTAAAATATCAGTTCTTGTTGAATTGTGAGTTAGAAAATGTAAAAACTGAGTCTTACTGTGATTTAGCATCAAATTATTTTCCACAAGCCACGAACTTATTTCATGAACTACATTACTTGATAATGTTTCAATATTACACACAAGATCCTTCACTATCAAGCCGGTGTCATCAGCAAACAGAAATATTTTTGAATCACCTGTAATACTAGAAGGCATATCATTTACATAAATAAGAAACAGCAGTGGCCCCAGCACCGATCCTTGGGGAACGCCCCATTTAACAGTGCCCCATTGGGACTGAACATCATTACCACTCTCAATATTGCGGAGAATTACCTTCTGATTTCTGTTCTTAGAGTAAGAGGCGAACCAATTGTAAGCTACTGCCTTTACTCCATAATGTTCCAACTTCTGCAGTAATATTTTGTGGTCAACACAGTCAAAAGCCTTCCTTAAATCAAAGAAAACACCTAAAGTTCGCAACCTTTCATTTAATCCGTCCAAAACCTCACAGAGAAAAGAGACTATAGCATTTTCAGTTGTTAAGCCATTTCTAAACCCAAACTGTACATTTGACCGCAAATTATGTGAATTTAAATGCTGCAGTAACCTTGTATATACAACCCTCTCGATAACTTTAGCAAACACCGATGGCCTAGAAATAGGTCTACAATTATCAACATTATCCCTGTCTCCCATTTTATAAAGTGGCTTCACTACCGAGTACTTTAATCGGTATGGAAACCGACCACTCGTAAAGGAAAAGTTACAGATATGGCTAAGTACTGGGCTAACATACATAGAACAATACTTCAGTATTCTGCTAGATACCCCGTCATATCCATGAGAGTTCTTGGTCTTTGGTGATTTAATTATTAACTCAATCTCCCTCTTGTCAGTATCATGGAGGAGCATTTCAGGTAACAGTCTCGGAACACTTTTTTCTACGATTGCTATATGATTCCCTGTTGGGACTAGGTTTCTATTTAGTTCACCTGCTATATTCAGAAAGTGATTATTAAATACTGTACATATATGCGACTTATCAGTAACACGGACATTCCCACTACGCACTGATTCTATATCATCGACCTGTCTCTGCAGACCAGCCACCTCCTTTACGACTGACCATATGGTTTTAATTTTATCCTGAGACTTAGCTATTCTATCTGCATACCAAATACTTTTTGCCTTCCTAATAACTTTTTTAAGCACCTTACAATACTGTTTGTAATGGGCTATTGTATTTAGATTATGACTGTTTCTAACGTTTTGATATAATTGCCACTTTGTTCCACAAGATATTCTTATACCTTTAGTCAGCCACCCAGGCTGCCTGTTTGTGCTAGTACCCTGTTTTGAACGTTCTAACGGAAAGCAACTTTCAAAGAGCATGAGAAAATTCTTGAGGAAAGCATTATATTTATCGTCTACTGTATCAGCACTATAAACATCTTACCACTCTTGTTCCTTGATAAGGTTTACAAAAGTCTCTACAGCAACTGGATCAGCTTTCCTAAAAAGTTGGTAACTATATTTAACATGTGTTGCAGCACAAAAATCTTTTAGACTTAAAATTTGTGCATCATGATCTGAAAGTCGATTCACCATTTTGCTAACAGAATGCCCTTCTAGTAATGACGAATGAACAAAAATATTGTCTATGGTTGTTCTACTGTTCCCTTGCACTCTCGTTGGAAAGAATACGGTTTGCATGAGATTAAATGAATTAAGGAGGTCTAACAGCATCCTTTTCCTTGCACAATCACTTATACAATTTATATTGAAGTCACCACATATAACTAACTTTTTGTATTTCCTATAAAGTGAACTAAGAACCTCCTCTAGCTTTAGCAAAAATGTTGTGAAATAGGAGTCTGGGGATCTATAAATAACAACAGTAAGAAGTTTAGCTCCACTAAATTTAACCACACCTGCACAACATTCAAACACCTTTTCAGTGCAGTACTTTGAAACATCAATTGACTCAAATGGGATACCGTTTTTCACATACATGGCTACTCCCCCACACCGCAAAGAGCTCCCAGAAAAGCTGCCAGCCAACCTGTATCCTGGTAAAGGAAGCCTCGGAATTATCTCCATATTTAAGAAGTGTTCAGATATACCAATAATTTCAGAGTCAACATCTATAAGCAGTTCACTAACTTTATCTCTAATGCCTTGTATCTTTTGATGAAATATACTAATTCCCTTATTAATCGGATACCTAAGCTTTGTCGAAAGTGGTTTCTTTGTTAGAGAGACTTCCCTTATGCAGGAATACCTGTCAGCTGACTTCAATCTAAAAAAAGTACAGCTCTAACACCCACAACTACCGGAATTTTCCCATGAGTGATCCCACCACCCTCACTTATGCTGTCACCTATAAGCCTTGCCAACCTCCCCTTTCCATACCTGTTGAGGTGCAGGCCATGTCTAGTGAAACCCGTCCTGCTGATAGACTCCACCGACACCACTGAAATCTGACTCATGCCTTCTGTCATTAGTGCACCCCCAAGTCTCATGTTATTACGCCTGACGGCTGTATTAAGATGAGGCCGATCGTGACGCTGAAACAGTTCCACGAAATGCACATTCGTGTTGCCAGTCTGAGTGGCTATCTTTTCCAGGTCACCATCTATGTCATACTCCCCATCCCTATCAATACTATTACCAGCCCCACCCACAATCACTACCTGATCCTCTTTTGTAAAATCCCTACATAACCCCCCTATGTTAAAAGTCACCTGAGCCAATCCTGCATTAGGCATCACAATGCTGGTGACCTGGTACTCACTCCCCAAAACTTACTGCAACTGCTGGCCTACACCTCTACCATGAGAACTAATACAGAATCCCGATGCCATCAAAGCAGACGTTAAAAAATTGAACGAAACCACACGTAAAACACAAAAACAAATTAATGCTTGTGATAATAAAAAAGATGATCAGGTAAAAGCACTGACTGAAATATATGATGAATTGGCCAGTCGTGTTGACGTTATCGAAAGTAATAATGACACCAAATCAGACGATACATCACCTGTTTCGTTTAATCAAACACCCGAATTCCAAAATTAACAGCAGACGATCAGTGAGATAGGTTCGTCTAATAATACATTACGTAGAAAATTGTCATCTTCACAGCAAGAGGTAACAGGGATGAAAAATGTTTCAGCCTTTAACACATCACAGCATATGCCACTTTGCGAACATTTGTCACACTCACACAGCCAGTGTAACTTAGGTAATGTACAGAGACTACGTGACTTAGAATCCAAACAGACACGGACAAATAGATTCTCATGCAATCCTGAACCTGTTCACACATTCAGAGACGATAACGTTGATTATAAACAATTTTTATCCGTCAAAAAATTTAAGGTACTTAATAATGACAGAACACAGATTCACGCTTTGGACTGGATACGACAATTTGCTTTTGTATTTTCATCAGCTTGGCCTGTAATGCAGAAACTAGCATTGGACTGGATACGACAATTTGTTTTTGAATTTTCACCGCCATTGCCTGTAACGCAGAAACAAAAATTTAATTGTAGCGCGTAATTGACCTCAGGGGATTCATTACACTTCGATGAATATGTGCCGTAGCGTGCACAGGGCCCCGAGCCGTAGTAGTGCTATTTCATCTTTAGTTTTCTGCACTGCTGCCTTCTCTTCTACTATCCTTTATATCTATCAAAACAGCTCTTCAACTATCTATCTATCTAGGATTCAGAATGAGTAAAGAAAACCCGATAAGACAAGTTTTACTGAAAGTGACAATTTTCATTAGACACTCCAGAAATGACAAGAACTACCAGCGTAATTTTAATAACAGACAAAATTGTAATCATCAGTAAGTACAAAATTTTCAGCAGTCGCAAACACATTTTAGTAACAATAGACGCTTTTCACTGCAACAGCATCAAAGCCAGCCGGTTAGCATACGTAACCAACAATGTAATGTACAAGGTCAACCAAGCTTTAATGTTTCGCCGCCTACACGCATAGCGTCGGCTCCACCAAATACTAACGCACCGCAACAAGGAAACCAGTACGTACAGAAAACACATTATTTCAACTCATATCGCAATGCACCGTATAGAAATGACTATCATGACAAACGTAAAAGTAATGAGCACAATTTTCAGCGTACGTTTAATAACAGTCGGTCTTACCAGCAACAAAATCACCCACAACAACAAATTATCATGAATGAACCAGACAGTAGATATAATCCCCAACGTAATACGTCAGGAAGAAATAACAGAACAGTACAAATAGTACTGCCACAGCATCCTCCCGAAAATAATAGCACTTCAGATAGAATTTGACTACATACAGTACAGGTTGCATCTTCCAGCAACGCAAGCAATACTTCAAATACGCAGAATCTTGTTCACGAAGATGTTATTACTTTTGGCGACATCCGAGACACTCTTTTGTAGGAAAAACCAGTTATTCAAAAAACCATTTCCCACCCTATCATTGAGGTAAAGATTGGATCATCCAAATTTTTAGCAGTAATCGATTCTGGATCACCTATGTCAGTTATAAATGAGGAAACTTTCAACGAATGTAACAAAGAGAGTACCTATCCTACGTTGCCATTAGGCCAAACTAAAGTAAAAGGAGCAGTATCTGGTAAAGGAGTAGATGTAAAATTACAGACACACTTATCGTTTTGTATTGCTGGTCATACGTTCCACTAAAATTTTTGGATTGTTCCCTTATTGACAACAGACGTTATTCTAGGTACGAATTTTCTGGTACAACACGACGCAATTATGGACTTTCAAAACTCCTATTTAATGTTATAGGATGAAAATGTACAACTGGCTTTAGAATTTCAGCACTCTTTATCTGTAGAAGATCAAACACTTAATCGTACAGAGGTCATTTCCGCATCACGTGACATAGACTGTCATTCCACATTGTTCACAGATACGTACGTACACAACTATAATACTCCAGACGAAGCCGACTATGACGTTATACAAATGATTTCTGATACACAACTATAATACTCCAGACGAAGCCGACTATGACGTTATACAAATGATTTCTGATAACGTTAAACAGAGCAGTGCAAATACAGACGACGAACGCACGCAACTACGCAAAATTCTTTCA
The DNA here is from genome assembly GCF_021461385.2 of Schistocerca piceifrons. Classification (NCBI taxonomy): domain Eukaryota; kingdom Metazoa; phylum Arthropoda; class Insecta; order Orthoptera; family Acrididae; genus Schistocerca; species Schistocerca piceifrons. The sequence continues at coordinate 110,965,158 of NC_060141.1, read as the reverse complement.
CAGCAAGCTCCAGTTTTTGACAACGTGCCTGGTACTATGTCCGGTATTATGTATGAATTTCAAGTTAAACAGCACGACATATTTAAAGCCAAACATTATCCCATTCCGTATATTCACAGAGAACAAGTTAAGAAAGAATTGCAAGCTACGCTTGACCAAGGAATTATTGAACCGGCAGTTAGTCCGTACATAAACCCACTCCATATTGTTAAGAAAAAGGATGGTTCACTTCGTCTCGTACTTGATTTGCGTCACATCAACGACATTATTATCAATGAAACAGATCGCCCACAGACACTAGAAGAACTTCTACAGAAATATCATGGTACTGCTATTTATTCCACGTTAGATTTGAAATCGGGATTTTGGCAAATTCAGCTCCATCCGAACTGCAGAAAGTACACAGCTTTTCTCTGTTTTGGTGACTGTTATCTGTTTTGTAAATTACCGTTCGGTTTAACTATTTCTTCAGCAGCATTTATTCGCGGTTTGAATAGTATACTTCCCACAGAACTTAAAGACAGAATCACATCGTATGTAGACGACATTCTTATAGCAGAAACTAACTGGTCTGAACACAATCTGATTCTTGAATGACTGTTGCTAGCTTTGCGTGTGCAGGGACTCACAGTTGGTCTTGGCAAATCGCACTTTGGCAGGGCTTCTATGGGATATCTTGGACATGTGATTTCAGCAGAGGGCATTGCGCCTGACCCGGAAGAGCTTCAGGCTTTGCGTGACATTACTGTTCCCTCGACGAGGAAGCAACTGCCCGGCTTTTTGGGTTTCATTAGCTTTTTTCGTAAATTTGTTCATTGCTCTGCTTTTGACACCCCTAGATTGTGTTGATTGACGGGTGAAGGTACTGTTTGGTCCTGGGATGGCCGGGCACGTTCGGGGTTTGTGAATCTGAAGGAGGCTTTGTTGAGTGCACCACTTTTGTCACACCCAGACCTTACTAGAGATTTTTCCATTGCTGCCGACAGTTCTAACACTGCTTTGGGCGTACACATTTCTCAGGAAACTGCGGAAGATGGTGCTACGGTGATAAGGAGCATCGCCTTTGCGAGTCGCATTCTGTCACCTGCTGAACGCAGTTATTCTGTTACAGAACTTGAAACATTACGTGTTGTATGGGCATTTACGAGATTTAGGCATATTCTTTATGGAAGACACACTACCGTTTACACAGATCATAGAGCTATACAGTTTTTACTTTCCGCTAAATTTACACACGACAGATTAAGCAGATGGAAATTTTATTTACAAGAATTTAATTTTACATTTGTTCACATTCCCGGTACACAAAATATTGTAGCAGACGCACTATCCCGTTCTCTCAGCAACAATCAGCAAGACATCGCAACCAACTTCTGCAAAGCAAATTTCAGCGTCATGTATATTCAACAGGTTGCATTTGAAAATTTTATTTCGTTGTCATTACGAGACATAGAACAAGAGCAGAGCAAAGACAACGTATGGAAAGAAGTAAAACACCTTTCGCAAGATAGGAATAATGTTACCATTAGAAACCATTACGCAATAATATTCCGTTTCGGCGCTATCACCCTGACAGCAACAACTGGTTACTATGTATTCCTGACGAGCTTGTTAACAAATTAATTTGATATACTCATTTAAGTTACGCACATTATGGAGCCAGAAAATGTTTTCTAATACTGAGACAGAACTGTTATTTTACCAACATGGAGAAACGTATTCGACGAGTTTTCGCGTCATTTAAAATCTGCCAGAAAGCTGTCAGGCACAACTTCACATATTCCTCCGTTACATCCCATTGTACCTGTTAAATTAAGACACATGGCCGCTGTAGATATTTTTGGTCCGATTCCCAGATCTAATAGAGGTTTTTGCTACATCTTTGTCGCTGTTGAACTTCAAAATTTGTTACCTTCACTCTGTTACGCAAAGCCACTGCTAAATCTGTTTCGAAAGCATTTGTGAAACATTTTTTATTTCATGTAGGGCATGTATTGAAAGTAATTTCCGACAATGGACCACAATTTCGATCTTCTATATGGACACGTATGTTACGAACAAGAAACATTTCTCCGATCTATATATCCAAGTATCATGCTTCTTCGAACCCTTGTGAACGATTAATAAGAGAAATTGGTAAACTGTGTAGAATATACTGCCATAAAAGACATATTGATTGGGACACACAAATACTCTCATTTCAGGATGTAATTAATTCCATACCAAATGAATCTACTATGCTATCTCTGACTGTTATGCTGAAAAATGTTGAACCACCTAACAAAATTAAAGAATTAGTATCGTTTCCTACATCTCGTCGACTACGACACCATGAAATAATTGACATTGCGCTGAACAACATCAAACGTGCCGCAGAGCGCCGGAGAAGACAGCAAAAACAGGTTTGTACATGCCGTGACTTTGACATTGGACAGAAGATATTAGTGCGTACACACTATTTATCTAACAGAGGAAAGAGTAGATGTAGTAAATTTGAGCTTCTATACGCAGGTCCGTATAGAATTCGCAGCATTCTTCACCCCAATGTAGTACACGTCGAAAGTCTGAGAACCAGAAAAAGTAAAGGCAATCACCATGTCTCCAATATTAAACCCTTTATTGAATGAACATACTTTATGATTTATCACACTGTATTGTCATTTCCTGATTTTTATGTGACCACTTGTACAATTATATTTATATGAACACTTACTTACTGATGATTATCATGTTTTTTCTTGGCAAGTGCCCGGCAAGATAAGGTTAGCAGGTCGCTTTTCTTGTCGTTACACATCAGACCGTGCACATTTATCCAGATAAACTTACACATTTTATGACCACTTATGCAATTATATCTATGTGATTACTTACTGATGATTATTATATTTTTTCTTGGCAAGTGCCCGGCAGGGTAAGGTTAGCAGGTCGCTTTTCTTGTCATTACACATCAGACCGTGCACATTTATCCAGATAAACTTACACATTATATGAACATTTATGCAATTATATTAATGTGACTACTTACTGTTGATTATTATATTTTTTCTTGGCAAGTGCCCGGCAAGGTAAGGTTAGCAGGACGCTTTTCTTGTCGTTACACATAAGACCATGCACATCTTTCCAGATAAACATACATATTTTATGAACAATTATGCAATTCTATCTAGTGACATATTAATTTTATTAAATTCTCTCTCCATTAAAGTCTTCAACTCTCGCCTCTATCAACTACACAACATACAAGCTGTACACAAAGAAAGTCATTTCTTCTCGTTATATATCAGACCGTGCACATTTTCCATTTTTTATGTATGTATGATTGTTTTCCTGTTTCTTTGTATGCACTATGAAACCTTTAAGATATAACAAACACCGGTTAACTTTGACATTTTTGCCTTATGATATCTCAACATCGTGACTATTTTACATTTTTTTGCTACTACGTTATGATACTCTGTGTACATTTTTGCACCTGCACACTGTCTGTGTTTTTGACATATTACGTTTTCCGTCATGCTATGCTGTATGCTTAATTATATCACTAGAAACCAGTTTTTATTTAGTGGGTATATGATTTAAATGCAAGACATTAATCATTGTTCAGCATTTTCAGAAAGCAATAACGTGTAAAAGAAATAAATGAAACAAACCCCAGTGAATTACTATGAAATGGGAATTTCACCTTCGGAATGAACGAAAGAAGATGCACTACCTCGTCACGAAGAGTAAATGGATCTGAATTAACAAACATTAACATGAATATACTATACACATCGTATGATAGCAGTCTTAACTAATTTTTTCTTTCAGAATACGAGGCGATTGATGCAGGCTGTCAGACAGAACTACACATCTTAGTTTTAGTGATGCTAGAAATAAGAAACTCTATACTATGAATAGTTATATGAAGTAAATGGTAATATGAATAGTGGATAATGAAGTGTCTTTTTGTAGATGATAATGAATGATGACGGATAGTCATGAAGAATATGGTAATATGAATAATGAAGTTTTTCTTTGTAAGTGATGATAATAATGAAGTTATGGTGATATGAATAATGAAGTTTTTGTTTACAGGTGATGATAGTGATAAATTTTACATGGCCACTAAACGCGCCACTTTTAAGTTTTTCTTTGCAGATGAGAATAATGATGAAGTTTATATATTTACTGTTAGTTAAGAAATGCTATGCAGTAATTTAAGTATTTGTAGCAGTTCGTTTTGACAGTATGTCTTATGTCGCATGGTATAATGACTGAAGGTTTTGGAAAGGACAGCTAGAGTACATATATATTGAGTACACATTTCATTACCTGTTAATTCGAAGTTCACTACTTTTCAGCATAATATGCATTTCTTCTTTCAGCTTAATAATCCATTTTGTATTTTTTCTAGGAGAAGCTATTCACGAAATTAATATGCTATAAGCAGTTAATCATTAAACCTGTTCTAGTACTTGAATTTTTTTTACCCATTTGTGTGTGTCATTCATGAATGTGATCACATATACTCTACTTGTTTCATAACCTTGCTACAGCTGACTCATGACGAATGACATTACCTATCCTCATTTGCAGCAATAAGTCAAAAGCAAATATTTTCATGCCCCAGAAATTATTTATCGATCCCAACCCAATGCATTGCGCGCAAAAAAAAAAAAAAAATGTATTACCAGTCCCAAGTAATGCTACCAGTTTAAGAGAGTTCTAAGTAATACTGAATTATGTTTTCTAATCACAGACCTTGAGTAATAGTTACAGTGTGTTACATTTTCAATATGTCCTATTACACTTGAATGGTGAATTCTGAGTAATACTGGATGATGTTTTCTTATCACAGACCTTGAGTAATAGTTACAGTGTGTTACATTTTCAATATGTTGTATGTCACTTGAATGATGAAAAATGCTTTGTACTACTTCTGACGGTTTGTAACTGGCCAATGAGTGCCAATAATTATTTTAAATATGTCGTATGTCACTTGAATGATGAAAAATGCTTTGTAGTACTTCTGATGCTTTGTCACTGGCCAATGAATGCCAATTATTATTATAAATATGTCGTATGTCACTTGAATGAGAAACATGCTTTGTACTACTTCTGATAGTTTGCAACTGGCCAATGAGTGCCAATTATTATTTTAAATATGTCGTATGTCACTTGAATGATGAAAAATGTTTTGTACTATTCAATACTTGCTATATGTTTAGTAACTGGCCAATGAATGCCCTGTTTCTTATTTTAATTTTGTATTATGTCACCTACACGCTATTATATATGAATACCAGCAGTTTGATGCTACATTCATTAGCTCCTGTTTTGAATGATGACTTTTGATGGTTTGTAACTGGCCAATGAGTGCCAATGATTACTATAACTAGGTGAATTATGTTAATACTATGCCATTCATTAGCTCCTGTTTTGAACGATGACTTCTGATGGTTTGTAACTGGCCAATGAGTGCCAATGATTACTGCAACTAAATAAATTATGTAAATGGTATGCCATTAATTAACTCTTGCTTTGAATGATCACTTTTAAATAATGTATAAAACTGGTTTGTAACTGGCCAATGAGTGCCAATGTTCACTGTAATCAGATGATTCATGAACATTATTCTGTAATACTTCATACATAGTACAGAAGTGTTCAGTAACTAGGTGATGAGTGCCAACAAATAGTCAAATTGGTTGATAGACTAGTGTATTCTCAATGATGACTAGCATGAGACTTAATGTCCTTCACCTTCTGATCTAATTACCAGGAATTACTGAAATATACGTTTGTCCTGTCTATCCTTATAATCATGGAGTACTATATTTGGAGTCTGCACTAATTCTACGTTGGTGAATGAGTGTGGTGTTGACCCATCACGGTGTCCAACACCTTCAACAATGGAGATGTTACTATGGTTCCACTGTTTGGTGTACCTGATGTACTACCAAAATGATAACATGGAATATTAATACGACATTTCAGTGTCTTGGCTACACTGATTAATACTTCAGGGAGGAGAACTTCAGATTGTCTCACTTAGTGTTGTGCTTCTGTAAAAAGATATGGACTTTCAGTACAGCTACGTGCAACCTAATGTGCTACAACCATGATGCAATCCTTCCCTTTCCTATCCTAGTTCTAGTAAAATGGTAACAAAAAAATACTACAGTGCGCATGCCCTTTATGTCATTCGTTAATATGATTTGTACTCATTGCGTATACATTTTGTCATTGCTTGGTATGTTCTGTACTCAGAAGCATGTGCACTATATTTTATTTCATGTTATGTATATACTCTGTGACTGTAAACTTTGTTAATTAAGAAAAATTGCGTGTATATTTTGCGATTTCTTGATATGTTCTGTACTCAGTGCATGTGCACTCTATTTCATTTTATGTTCTGTACTTATATATATGTATATACTCTGTGACTGTCAACTTAGTTAATTAAATAGATTTCAGATAAATTTTTTTGCTCATGGCAAGTCCAATTGACTCACAATCACTGCCAAATTTTTGCTGCCTCCCCCCCCCCCCCCCCCCCCAGTGGAGGGTTATGTAAGAGGTATGTGCTGCCTGCGATATGTAAGCTATAAGAGAATCTGAGACCTAAGAGCAGTGTTGACTGCAGTACGAACTGTTTAGCAGTAGCAGTAAGTTGTTGCTAGCGAGCAGTTGCCTGTCTGCACTTGTCAGTCCTGTCTGGTGTATCATGTTGGCTGGGCCGGTCGCGGTGCAGCGATGCCGGAGCCCGAGTATTATTGTATAAGGTAAAAAAAGGAGCCTCACGCATATATAGTAATGTTATGTAAACTCACATGTAAATCTTTTATAAATGTCCTAATAATAATCTTTGTCTAATTTCTAACAAGCATTCATTTCAATTCAAAGAATTTAATATTTTTTTTTTACTGCATGATCATTCCGATTGTTGCAAAAGAAAAATCATTTGCTTCCTTTCATAAATAACAAACGTATAGGCCAGCATTGCACAGAGCTGTGCCGGAAAAGAGCTATTGTATGAGCAGATAGTTGCCGACTTTATCGAGGTGAGAATTTTTGCTTTTTATTCGGAATGATCTTACAGGGCCATGACGCAGCAGTGCTGTCGTCCAAATTTTACCAGGTTACTGAATTTATTTTTTATTACGAGGTTTAGGAATTTTTCTGTTTCGAGCTTGTATTAAATGAGAAAAGAATTTTGTGGGTACATTAAATGGGAACCAATTTAGTTCAGAGGTTACACAAAAAATAGAATCATATTATTATTATTATTATTAATTAAGTTTTTTTTGTGAGGTTACACAAAATTAGAAACATTAACCAAATAATATTTAAGTTATTTCGTGTGGGGAGGTTACACGCTTGACGTCGATCCTATAACTCTGGCCTGCTTCGCACCAAATGGCTGTAGCACGCAGATGGTACGGTTCCAGGCATGGGTTCCAGTTGAAAATGGTATCTCCTCAACTGCCTCTACAAGTCCTAGATGTTAGTATGGGAATTTCTGAAGTCCTGTGTAGTAATTTACGTTTTAGTAACATTAATGCATCCACCGCCTGTGTTCGACATGAATGTGGCAGCAGTAGTAGTAGCAGAAAGTATATAAAGCACGAAGGGAAGCAATTGGGGCAGGGGAGGGGGGACGCTGAAAACAGCGTAGCCGTTGTCGTAGTGCGGAAACGGAGCAATTTATCTGATGTTCAAATGGTTCAAATGGCTCTGAGCACTATGAGACTTAACTGCTGATGACATCGGTCCCCTAGAACTTAAAATTACTTTAACCTAACTATCCTAAGGACATCACGCACATCCATGCCCGAGGCAGGATTCGAACCTGCGACCATAGCAGTCGCGCGGTTCCAGACTGTAGCGCCTAGAGCCGCTCGGCAAACCTGGCCGGCTTGTCTGACGTCCAGAAGGGCATGATCGATACCTTCTGGGCCATGAATGGAAAAATTCAGCCTAACGGCTAAGTTTGTAAGACATTCGCACTCCACCGTAGTCAGAGAATACCATGCATAACAAGAAGGCGGTATCCAAAACCGACACCAAAGCAACTGTGGTGGATCGCGGGCCATAGACTGCAGGGGTGATCGACGGCTGCGGATACGGGTGTGGGGCAAATGGCGTGCAACTCTTCAGCTACTTGTAACCTCCTCCACACTTATCGATCTTAATGACAGTGAAAAATTAAACCGTGTGTACCTAATGGAAATTTGGGAAAAGCAATCGTCACCGAAGTTAATCTGTCGGTAAAGAGGGAGGAAAGGGATATATCTAAATGAAAGGAAAAATGCAAATGAAACTGGTGGAAATTAATTTTGAAAAGGGGTAAAGTTAATAAAGAAAGTAAATGTGCGGCCGCTATGTTAACAATTAACTAGCGGTAATTAGATATTTGAGATTTGGGGGAAATTATGGTCGCCAGTACTATGGACAATTACTATAGTAACTGAAAAAGAAAGGTTATTACACATATAATTAGCACTAGAAGCGTGGCAACTGAAGGTTGACACGTGTAGCGTGAAAACTGCAAGTTTGTCAGAAGTAATAAACTTCGCTACACTCCGACTTAATTTAGCAAAAGAATGAATGAAACCGGAAAAGTGAAAGTTAATTTAGTGACTGAAATTAATAGTGAGGTTTGTTTTTGAAGCACATCGAAATTCAGTAAAATACGGTTAGTCTTGGGGTACCTCAACAATCATTTCAAAAGCTACTTGAATCTACGCACTTTAGAAATAAGAGATTTAACTATGAACTTGAATCAAACGATTCTGAACAATTAACAATAGTAAAATTTAGTACGTACCAAGCTGAGCTGCAGTCACAGGTAAGCTAAAATACGGTAGCAAAACTCGCACTCTTAATTTGTGCTTGTGTAATCTAAATATTGTAGCCAGCTACGAATACCTTAACTGAACTTTGAAATTAAAGCAGTGAAATCGACTGATATTACTTTAATGCTGGCGTTTGAATTTCAACGACACTCGGGTTCATTCCGGAAAAGAAGGGACCCTGCTTGGTAATGCAATTGGGACAATGAGCAACAGAGGTTCATGGTACGTTGCTGCAATTTAGTGAGAAAAATTTAACAGTTTGAAAAGCTGAGATCTGCCATACAGTTCTAAAACTTAACGTGCTGCCAGTCTTCCTTTTTGGTTGATTGAAGGTTTGAAGTCGTCGATCGAGGAGGTGGCGACAGTCACTCATTGTCGGCAGTTGCTGTTGCAGAAGCTGGATGTTGGCGCGCCTTCTTCTCGATACGGTCTCCAGCCGAAACGGGCTCTTGATGTGTACCAGCTAACGCTTCCCGTCCGCGACACCGTGTCAGAAACTAACATAGCAAGTCGAGCGCAATTAGATGCTGCCAAACCCCGAAAGCGCGGCAACTCGCGGAAGCGTCACACAACACACCTGCTCCACTGCCCTCCTCCAGCCAGACTCTCTCTGCTCTGCCCGCGCTCCACGCGGCAGAGTTAACACTACCAAAGATCCTAAACACTTTGGTTCTCCACACGACCTATCGATGTATTCGTTCGACAGCACAGTTTTCCCTAGGCAAGACGCAGCGTAAAATACAAATAATATTTACAAAACAAACCAATTATACATCGACACACACACACACACACACACACACACACACACACACACACACATATATATATATACATATACATATATATATATATATATATATATATATATATATATATATATATATATATATATTAATTTATTTAAAGTGCACTTTTGCTTGATCTTCCAATATCCTACAGCGACAGATCCCTGTTACCAACTTCCATCCATTTATCATTAGCAGCGAGGACGTGGCGTTATCCTTCTTGGAACACAGCGGCTGCCGGCTCCTTCGGGACCAAGTCCACACCTCTTGCACTTTGTTTTTGCTCTGCAAGATGATATCTACCTACAGGATTATTCAACGTGTCATACAGCTCGCAGTGTGCTTGCGTCGTCTGAAGGGAATCAGAGTGAGGTTACCCTACTCCCTAGCTACCGAAGGTCCCAGATTGAAATCCAATCGGATATCCGTAGGTCCAATTCAGTCTTGGTTTTCGCGCAGCTGGCCACATTACTGGAATCGCCGTGGCTGTGCATTCCTATCGGTACCTTCCAGAACCTCACTGGCCTTATCCTTGCACGACTTGCAGCGGTCCGCACTGCTGGAGGTGCTTATTGAGACTTTTGACAGGTGGTAAAGTTATTGTGACTAGACTGTGTATGTCAAATAGAGCCAAAAATGTTAAAAAAAGGACTCTGATCACATAGTGATCAGAGGGCATCAGTCCCCTAGAATTAGAACTATTTAAACCTAACCTTCAGTCTGGAACCGCGCGACCGCTACGGTCGCAGGTTCGAATCGTGCCTTGGGCATGGATATCTAGGGGGCAGATTTTTTCTCTTACAGTCTCTTTTAATATGAGTTGACGTCATGTATAATTCATTCCCCTTACTGCTCGAGTAGGATCCTGAGCGCACCAGGCAAACACATAGCAGTTGCTGGCCTCATCTCTTGCGCAGTGCTTATGTTTCTTAGTTTTTTTTTCCTTTTTTAAGCCCCAGACGTCTTCCTATTCTCAGAGAAGATTTTATTTTAATGCGTTACTTAATTTTAGGTATTATGGACGATTTGCACGATAAATCCAAATGTTTTGGAACCAGTCATTTTTTGAGATTAAAGCGCAAGATCGTAGATTTTTTACATTTCATTTTGGTATTCCGACTGGTGAGGGCTTACTTATCGATTGCCGAATGAGATTTTCACTCTGCAGCGAAGTGTGCTTCGATATGAAACTTCCTGGCAGATTAAAACTTATCGATTGTCATTTATGATTTGTAGTTCGCGGTTTCTATTTGTATGTATTGTCATTTGGAGATTCTGAGTGAAGCCCTGGACGCTATAAAATGGAGTGCCAAGAGGTGAAATCGGAACATTTCCAACACATTCTTCTGTCTGATTTCAATAGAGGGGTAGCAGCAGCGGAGGAACCAAGAAACATAGGCGACGGGTATGGTTGCAATGCCGTTGAACAGAGCACAGAAAACAAATGTTTTTCTCGTTTCCAAGGATTGTTTTGACATTAGTGGCTCTCCACAGTCAGAAGGACCTTGTGGACGGAAAAAAGGGGGCAGGGGGAGAGGGGAGAGGGGAGGGGCTATGGTGATCGTTTCGGTGCGTTGATCCACAGTGACAAATTTTATTCTACTCGACACAAGTAGAAGGACCTGTCAAGGAGAAAGTTTTCCAGTTTGTTTTGAACCTGTACTTTGGTGTCTGGCTTACGCTTTATATCAATCGCTAAGTAATCAAAACAATCGGTCGCAATAGTATGCAATCCTTTTTGTGCTTAACACAATCTTACTGTGGTTAATAATTGTAATTTACTTCGTATGATGCCATAATTATATACACATTGCTTTTCCAATAAACGTCATGAGGCCATGAATGTACTGTGAAGCAGCAGTCAGAATGCCTAATTTCTTTAACAAATGTCTACAAGATGATCGTGGGTGAGAACTACATATACTTCTTACAGAATAATTTGGAAAAATGAGGACTTCCGTTCTTAATGATGAATTATCCCAGGACATAATCCAGATTATATTAAAAAAGAGTACGCCCGAACAGGCCATGAAGGCCCAACGGTACCGACCGGCCGCCGTGTCATCCTCAGCCCACAGGCGTCACTGGATACGTATATGTAAATGGCATCGTCAGTAGAGCTACTCTTGTGAAATCCGAAGTGTGGTTTACTGAGCATGTTATTGTCGCTCTGGTGGGATACTATTCCAGGATACACCATCTTCTGAAATATTTCGACAGTGATGCCAGTCGTGTATCACATCGGTAGTCTTTGACATGTAGTTTCTCACCTTTCTGGCAGAGGGGTTTAAGAAGAACATATTTCAATGTCTCTGGAAAAATGCCTCTGGCTAGTGACGAATTACATATTTCAGATAAGACAGACCATATTATACAGGAGCTTCTTTAGTACTCTGTTCGAAACACCATCAAATCCAGATGAGGTTTTCATTTTAAGAAAATATACAAATTTTTTAATTCGAGAATGAGAATTTGATGATGAGGTCATGTGACTGAATTTGATGAAAGTTGCTTTTTCAACACACTGCTATCATATTTCTCCTTATTGTTTGTCCCTACATTTTCTACTATATTGAAGAAACTATGACTCATTATTTGTAATCTTTACGCTTCATTGAACAGTAATGCTATCCCGTTCTGTGGCTGGTTTTCCTATCCCTGGTTTCACTACACTGGGGTTACTGATTTCTGACGTAATGTGCGTGTTCTATGACTTTTTAAATAACTCTTCTTATTAACTTTGGGTAGTTTTTACAGTGTGCAACTACAGTAGGATCGCTACTAATTCTAGTCAACAGATCCATTTCACTTTTCAATTCATAAGATACTTTAAACACTCTAGTAATCTGTGGTTTTTATATGGCTTTTTACAGTTCCTTCTGGTTAGCTAACGCGGGAAGCTATTTTAGTACGATGAGAATCAATTTGTCAAGGAACAGACTCAATTTTATACCAGTAATTTATTTATTGTATATTTAATTCCACGTCATCTCTTCTAAATAAAATTTCAAAAAATTTTAATCCAGGGCCATTAATTACTTCAACTGATTTCCACTGAAAAGTATCCATACTGTACGACTCTATGTTATTGAACTTAAGCGGTTGTACATAATCAACCGAGAGATTTTGTTCCTGAGTTTACAGTTATTTTTGTGGTTTAAGCTTTAACAAAGTAAACGCTATCAATAAGAATGTTACTGTCTTTATCTATCCATGTTAGAAATTACTGAGAAGTTATAAGATCCAAGTTAGGTTTACAGATCATTATTCCTGTCCGAAATTAGTAGAAAATCTGCACTGAAGTCACAACAAACTTAACTGCTGGCTAATCTGACAGACAGCATTGTAGGGAATCGAAATTTCTCGAAACAATTCAAACTTCTCAGTATGGATCTCTGTACAGTTACTATTAAAAGTGATTTATTTTTCAGTATTAATTCACAAGCACACACTCCAATGTGCTCATCTTTACAAAATCTACTTGTATCAATGTTTTAGATTTTACGTTCTTTCTTAACATATGTAAACCTCCTTTCCCCCTATTAATTTTCTTTGAGTAAGCTGCTAGAGCAGCTCAAGAGTCAAAACAATGGACTACAGACAGGAATCGCGATACAAGTCGGATGCCTGTCCCTTATCAGATATCGTTAAGAGTCTTCACCATTAGGAATACTCTGTGTCGGCTGGTTTCTGTTTCACATTGATGCCGCCATCGGCGACCCCAGAGTTGTGACACTGACGAAGTGTTGTGGTTCTGACTGTGTGCGCGTACGATTAAAAGATTAATCACAGTAGCTGTATTATATTTAAATTCCCTATGCAATATGAAATACGATCGCAAATGTTTGCTAAATGTTTTCAACGTAATTTTTCTTTGCATTGTATTCCAACAGCCTTAACAGACCTTCTTACGCCTTGCTACATATACGAGCCATATTTGAGAATGATCGTCTCTTTAAGAATCCTTATTCAAGAATCCTCTTTACTTCCAGGTAAAAATTTATGTCGTAGCAACTGCTAGGTACGTTCGCGCATACCCGAGAGTTGACAGTACTGGAAGAGAAAAAGCAAAGATTCCCTCTACCACACTCTCTAACCTTGCATGACCACTGCTGCGTATCCCTATATCCTGAGATAAGCGGCCAACTTAACTCAGTTCACAACCAAACGAACCGACTTCAGTTAAAACCAAGCACGTCTTAAACTATTACTATGTCTGTCAGTATTTTTTTTTTTTTACTAAGCATGAAAACTACACTCTCAAGACCTTCTTAACATTATCTGAAGTTTCTATATTCGGATGTTAGTTGCTAGATGTATATTAGTATGCAATACGGATGAGAAACACGGGCCGTACCTATTCTCGCTACTCGCAGGTGGCAGTTTGTTGACCACTGCTATAGAGAAACGACTATTGAGGCGCATCTGGTGGTACTGGGCTTGCTGCCATTAGCCATAGCCGAAATAAATGGTTGTGCACATTATTGGTTCAAAAAGTTGAATGTGATAAGCTAAACGACATAATGGTGGCAAGAGCAGCATCTAAGAAGAAATTAAAGGCATCTATTGAGAGAGAATGGCAAGAAATCTGATATGCGGCAGAAACGGAGAGGAGTACGTATCCGTTCCTTCTTAATATGAAACAAAAGGTCAATAACGTCATAATTGGTTCCGACCATGTGGCCTATAAACTCCGGAATGAATGCTCACTCAGCAGCTACGTGAGCGCTGATTTCTAACTTCGGATTGGAGCTTTAATGAGAAAAAAAATATGTATTATGTAAAATGAATGGATGAAAATGGGGAAGAAATGGTTGTGCACATTATTGGTTCAAAAAGTTGAATGTGATAAGGTAAACGACATAATGGTGACAAGAGCAGCATCTAAGAAGAAATTAAAGGCATCTATTGAGAGAGAATGGCAAGAAATCTGATATGCGGCAGAAACGGAGATGAGTACGTACCCGTTCCTTCTTAACATGAAACAAAGGTCAATAACGTCATAATTGGTTCCGACCAATTGGCCTATAAACTCCAGAATGAATGCTCACTCAGCAGCTACGTGAGCCCTGATTTCTAACTTCGGTTGGAGCTTTAATGAGGAAAAAAAAATATTTATTATGAAAAATGAATGGATGAAAATGGGGAAGAAATGGCTTTAAGTATTTTTGTTATTTACTCTTTCAGTACGAACTTTGTTGTAGAACCCTTTTTATACGTGTGGTAATAAAAATTCGTTTAGACAGAATTTAGCAACCCTCTCATGCTGATAAATTCAAACCAACTGATTAATAACATTTATGACTTCGAAAATTATTTAAATTAAATTTTTTACGTATTTCGGCCTTGGCACACATTTTCTAAATGCAGTGGGTTTTTAAATATTTACTGAATTCTTCCCCGGCGTTAGCTATCGAACACAAGACTGTCTCTGTTAGCATAAAATGGTTAAATATTGCCAAGCCGACCTGAGCGTTTAATTATCATTGACAAAACACACTTCACTATACGTTTAAGTTATTTGCTTTAGAAACTGAAAGAACCAACAGATTAACAACTTCAACGTTAATTATCTGCCTATGAATGCACAAATGTAAAACCAGTAATAAATTCAGTCAGCCTCAGGATCGCTGTAAAACAAAAATATTTCGTAATTCACTGCTAACTTTACCTGCTCCCGATTTACGGGTTTGGTTAATTTTATAGCGGAACAATTTTTTAAATGTGCCGTCGCTGCAAATCGTTCGGTCGCGCCACAGCCCAGCAACACCAACGATAATCGCTAAAAGTGCTGAAAATTCTTTAGAGAAATATTATAGACGACATGGGCAAGCTAATTTACATGAGTAATACACAATTTTGATAAATTATAATCTATTTAGACCTCAACCTCCTCAAATGGCGGCTAAAGACAGATACAAACAAAAGAAGTCTATTCATGCATATAATGCTACGTCACAGGTTCCTCTCCCACTCAGTTCTCGAGGAAGACGACAAAGAACGCGCATTATGTAGTGCTATTTATACTATTGCTGATTATTAATATCTCTTTGTAATCTTACAACATTATTTTCCTCTGTGGCTATATTTTACATTTTTTCATCGCAGATATTAACATACTTCGTATTTACATTACGAGTATAGAAATATTACAATCGTAAATACATCGAGAATATTATTACAGAAAAATATTACAATAATAACCAACGTCCTTTATACAAAATTAAATAATATGTTTTGTTAAGCAATTACAGTACATACGAATTGCTTCATAGCGGCGTACATAGTACAATTAAACGTCATTTCAGTTTATTAACAGTTTGTGTGCGTGCTGCCAGGGAACGTTACAGAGCCTGCGATATTTGGCGTTCGTGGAAAGTGCTCCACCTACTGAGTCATTCAAGCATGACTCACGACCCATCCTTAGATATTCACTTCCGCCATTACTCCATCACTTACTTTCCGAACCACGCATAGGTTCTCCTGCATGCTTTGTCGAACTAGCTCTCCAAAAAGAAAGCGTATTGTAGAGGCAAGGCTTAGTTGCAGCTTGTGGCATTGTTTCCAGAATGATTATTAACTCTGCAGCAGAATGTGCGTTTATTTGAAACTTACTGGCAGATTAAGCGCCCTGGAAACGACCCTCCCACATTGTGGCTTAGCCATGTCTCCCCTGTATCCTCTTTTCCAGGAAGGATAGTTCCGCAAGGGATGCAGGAAAATTTCTGTGTAGTGTGCAAAGTAGGTGAGGGACTGGCGGAAGTAAAGCCGTGAGGAAGGGTCGTGAGTAGAGCTCGTATGACTCACTCCGTAGAGCACTTTGTTACAAATGGCAAAGGTCCAAGATTCGAGTCAATGTCCAGCACATAATTTTAATGAGTTTGAAAGTTTCAGGTTGTACACGATCTATCTACACTTACTCCATGCCCCAGCTACTTACTGAAAACACAACAACGCACCAGAAACACCTGTGGATATGGAACAATCGACATCCTGGACCACAATATCTGGGAGTCTGCCATTAGACTAAATGTTTCAGACCAGAATAGAAAAGTGGTTGGTAATATACTGGTGTATAAGATAATAGGGAATGAGAAGCTGTGGCACAAGCTGAACATGATGACAGCCAAAATATCTGAAAGCCCACACGCCCGAGAGTCAACCAACATGACAACGAGATGCACGTCTTACAATAACCTTCTGGAAGAAGAGATGTGCCTCGGGTTGGAACAGGTAGCACTTCCTCATATCCTGATAGCCATCTCCAAATCTTCGCTGGCCGCGGTGGCCGTGCGGTTCCTGGCGCTTCAGCCCGGAAACGAGTGACTGCTACGGTCGCAGGTTCGAATCCTACCTCGGACATGGATGTGTGTGATGTGCTTAGGTTAGTTATGTTTAAGTAGTTCTAATTCTAGGGGACTGATGACCTAAGACGTTAAGTCCCATAGTGCTCAGAGCCATTTCAACCGTTTTTTCCAAATCTTCATGCCTTGGGTGAGATGGCAACACAGTTCCTGTAAATTCTGAGTTTTCCACGAAGCAGCTTGAGCTGTCTATCCCGAAAAATTAGGAAATCTAATTCCGTTCTGACAGCAAGTATAGAAGTGTAGTACTGTGTAGTGTAGTGATTGTAGTGTTGTGTGGCGTAATGTAGTCTACAAATACAAACAGCAGATTTGTGATGCAACAGTGTAGCACAGTGCAACAGAGCAGCATGCTTCTTTGGAAACCAAATGAATGCAGCCCTACAATAACATTAGAGAGGGTTTGGAACGTCAGAGAGGCTGTTAGTAGCGTCAAAGATTGTTCGCTGCTTAACGAACTGGGAGTTGTCCTTTTAGAACATAAAATATACAGAAATCAACACTTCAAGGAATGTAGTCGAATTAAGTCAGTTGATGCTGAGGGAAATAGATTAGGAAACGAGACACTTAAAAGTAGTAAATGAGTTTTGCTATTTGGGGAGCAAAATAAATGATGATGGTCGAAGTAGAGAGGATATAAAACGTAGACTGGCAATGGCAAGGGAAGCGTTTCTGAAGAAGAGGAATTTGTTAACATAGAGTATAGATTTAAGTGTCAGGAAGTCGTTTCTGAATGTATTTGTATGGACTGTAGCCATATATGGAAGTGAAACATGGTCGATAAATAGTTTGGACAAGAAGACAATAGAAGCTTTCGAAATGTGGTGCTACAGAAGAATGCTGAAGATTAGATGGGTAGATCACATAACTAATGGGGAGGTATGGAATAGAATAGGAGAGAAGAGGAATTTGTGGCACAACTTGACAAGAAGAAGGGACCGGTTGGTAGGGCATGTTCTGAGGCATCAAGGGATCACAAATTTAGTATTGGAGGGCATCGTGGAGGGTAAACATCGTAGAGGGAGACCAAGAGATGAATACACTAAGCAGATTCAGAAGGATGTAGGTTGCAGTAAGTATGGGAGACGAAGAAGTTTGCACAGCATAGAGTAGCATGGAGAGCTGCATCAAACCAGTCTCTGGACTGAAGACCACAACAACAACAACAACCCTTCAAGGATAGCGATGGTTTCGGTGATTCCCACACTCTGAGGCGTATTTGTATCTATACTGATTAGCAGTGTATGTGAAGTTTTGCCCCCGATTTCCATAAGAAAACCGCGTGGTTTCAACACAGTGTGTTGTCGTTCTGACCTACATCGCAAACGCTCAAAGGGAGGGGTAAATTGTGGGTAAGAGAGTGTATGACGTCCTGTCCTTCGAGTGACTTGTCCACGATGGGAGTGGGCAGTATTGCAGTAAACCTTTTTCCAGCGTGGCATCATTAACCCAACTTACACGTCACAATGGCGTTTTTTTCGCACATGTCAACACCTTGCTGTTTGAAGAGTCATAGAGCCAATGAGTGACGCCACAGGGCACAACGCACTTGCGTCATTACTCAGAAACCCTGTAGGCACCTTTGAACCAAAATTTTAAACTTACGCGTTGCAACGGGACTCGTTTTGAAAATTTTTGGCATATAATGTCTCAAACATAGTTGTTTTACAATCAATACGGCCTTTCTTGGTTCATTGTAATGCTGATGTGATAAGTAAATTAAATAACAGTAGTGGTTCTCTTAAAGTTCACTTACTTGAAATGGTGCTCCTTAACAGAGGCCTTCACTCTTTCTCACTCTGCTTCGTAATGCCACAACCTGCTACATAACAGCAGTAATAACTAACACAAACAGAGAAGAAAGAGAGAGAGAGAGAGAGGAAGAGCCAGTGAGAGGTGGGGGGGGGGGGGGGGGAAGTGGTTGAGAAATATTTGTCCCTTGCCGATGTTCGGGGCATGACAGATCGAAAGGGAATGGATAGAAGCACCTGTGCATAGGTTATCTCACACACTTGTGAAGTTTATCAGTTTCTGTCAACTCGAGGGGAGACTTTTCAATAGCTATCGGATTCAAATTGTGATAGATGGTGCAGCAGGTTAAGAGTAATTGCATTTGAACAGTACATTGTTATGTTACATTGTTATGTACACACGACAGCTACTAGTTATTATGGGATCTAGATATTTGGTTACATTCGGTTTAATAAGAAGGTAAGATTTTATCACATGACATAAGCTTTTTTAGTCGCAATTTACAAACACTTTCAACCATTTTCAATCATTTTGAGGAGAGAGTGCACCGTTGCTCTCAGCCTCATACGTCACCCAGACATAATTAAAATGTTGAGGGCCTGTATCTAAGCAATATTTTCTAGTGAGATGGGTTTACATTTTAAGGAGAGAGTTTTGAGTCTCTCTCCGGCTACAACAACAAACACACACACACACACGCGCGCGCGCGTAAAAACAGTGAACTGACTGTCTCAGGGTACCGCAGTGGCCCGAAACCGGTGTGTTAGCTGTTATATTGCGCACCACGGTCACAGAGGTGTTTCAGTCCATTGAAGACAACAGAGACGTTGCATGAATCTCCCGTGATCACAGCTGATAGGAAAATATGTGAAGAGGAATTTTCCGTGATGGAGGGATGTTCTGCACTATATCTATCGTGGTGTCTGGACAGTGCGTTAATGTGGTGCCAGCGTTTAGAGGAGTCGCAAGGGAAGGCACAGAAGCCACTGAAGACACAGAAGCCACAGACTCTATACGTGTGGCAGATATGAACAATAATCATAGGACCTTGTTTGTGAGCAACACACATTTCTGAGCAACATTTAGCTTTGTATCCCTTTTAACAGACATTCATGGCAGGGTGTTAACTGGTGAATGATTTAATCGACATGTATAAAATCCATTCGTCTGTAAGTTTTCATAAGCACGAGTGTATTATTTTTGCTTTTAAAGTAAAATTTCAGAGCCTCAGGTTGGTATATTTTGCACTCGTCTATGTCTATTTCAGGTAACTCAAACCATTTCTTGTACTGGCTTTAAGTAGTTATATGCGTGACACGAAATACTTTTGAATCGCCGGATAAAATTATGAGATACCATCATCTTGTCCATCTCTGCAGAAAATAATGAGGTCTGCCACTACAGAAATTAGAACAAAAGCCTTATTTTTAGTTTCAGTTTTATTTATATGTGAGTTGAGTCCATAATTTCAGCGTGCACGTGTAATCTTCTACGATTATCTGGTACAGTTTGGTTAGTCTTCTACTCCGCCGTCCCAAAATGTCTTGAATCTTCTACTGGTCAAAGGTGTCACGACACCACGATGTACTTTCGTCTTGTTCGAAATCGATGTCGCCAAGTCTTCAGCTTCTACGCTTCCAGCAAGCTCTGAAAAAAAAGGGGTGCATGAGTAAAAGTTTACTGCCAATCGTGAAAGCTCGTACGGCTCAGACACCACGGTATCGTACGCAAACGGCATCGACACCGCCATGTCCTCCTCAGTCTTTGTGCTTCCAGCGACTTCTACCAAATGTAGTCATCGTACTTCAATAAATGCCAGGCTCTGAAAAAAAAAATAATAAAAGTGCGTGAGCAACAGTTTACTGTGAGCCATGTTACCCCGTTAGTGCTGAGACACTGCTTCCTACCTTCGTATCGGTCACAAACAGCTTCGACGCCCTTATTCATTCAGCTTCCGTGCTTCCAGCGATTTGTACACGTTGGCGCCCTTATTCATTCAGCTTCCGTGCTTCCAGCGATTTGTACACGTTGGCTATTTCGTCGTCGTATTCAAATAAAAGTCAGGTCCTGAAAAAAAAATATTACAAGTACGTGAGCAAGAGTTTACTGCGAGTTGTGAGAGGGCGTATGTGCTCAGAGACTATAGTACACCTTCGAATCGTTCGCGAACAGTAAATGAGCAAGAGCTTTCTGCGTGTCACGGGAACGGTACATGATCAGACACCATGGAATACCTCCGTCTGTTCGCAATCATCTTCGACACCGCAACCTTCTCAAAATTTCTCCTTCCAGCGGCATGTACAAGGCGGCGGCGTCGTTGTGTTCAGATAAATACTAGGCTGTGAAAAAAAAAAGAAGCAAGTACGTGAGAAATAGTTCACAGCGAGACGTCAGGGTTCGTACGCCCTCAGATACTGAGGCTTACCTTCATATCGTTCGCAAGCAGCTTCCACACCGCCACCTCCTAGCTTTCGCGATTCCAGTGATTTCTACACGGCGGCGCCGTCGTCGAAATACGTTCACCTTCTGCGGCATACTGTCTACTCGCGAAGTACTCTGCCTAAACGTTACAGCGTCTTTCCTTATATAGAAGTATGACAATGCTAAGCGTGGTTTCCGCGGAAATGTGCCGTGACGTCATTCCCTCAAGCATTGTTCATTAAAAATCGACATGCAAATATCTATACTACACAACCATTTGTGAAAGATGTAATGTGGAAAGACACACTAGCTTACCCGCGCGTCCTATGGTGCCTAATTATACTGAAAACTTAGTGACTTTAATGCCCAGATAGCTTTCACGTACCTCGCAGACACTATCGTCTGCACTGAGTTTCTGATCTCCGTATGGTGCCTAGACTTATATCTATGTCTTGCTCGTTTATAACAAGGATTCGTACAAGCGCCATACACAATATTATGTACTTTTAACATTAGTGCGAGAGGTGAAACAGTTCTTAACGCAACAGAATGGTACCGGAATGATGCTAGGTTCAACTCTCTTGATATCTTCGGTGTATTCTTATTTCGTGGATTTCGTGGTTTCTTGACACTGTTTAACACAACAGAAAATAACCCTCAGTCCTTTTCTGTCGCAGCAGTCTCCTCTTTTAGACTGTGTTGGCAACGAGACATTACATTCTAACTTCTGATTTCTTGATTCTTACTATATATTACGAAGCTAGACTCCCGATAGAAGAAGTCATTATCATTCTGCCAACAGCCTTGTCAAAGATGGCGAAGAAGTTGAAACTGTTTCAGGGAACACTCTTGCCCTTTACGGTTGTAAAATATCCTTACAAGTGAGAACAGCTGGCAATAATCAACGATAAGACGGTGCAGAAGGCAACGGAGAAAATGGCATAATAGACGCATAATGATGGGCTACAAGAGAAGTGCACTATTACATGTGGTGGGTCACTCAAAACAAGTCAAAAAACTGATCATCCATCCCCCAAATAAGGTAACTTGCATCATTTATGTAGTACGAAATGTATGAGACTGATAAACAGAGGACTTTGGTTCGATCCTAGATACCAGAAAAGATCACTGGTTCGTTGGAAGAGAGTTGCGGGACCAAGTGACGTCCCTGCGGTACTCAAATCCAGAGACTGATTAAGCAGAGAATGAGGCTGCGGTCTGTCGCTACATCAATGTCGTATCGGATGATGTAGCCGTAGACTTCACTGTGTGAAGACGTCAGATCTTGAGTCGGATTGTAGGCATATTCGGCGCTCATGCAAATGATAAGATTATTCTCTGTGACAACAGTCGCCGGAGTGCATTAGTATTCTTCATGTTTAGTGTTTTTACCAGTCGTGGTAGTATATACAACTGGTGTAAACAGCGTCAGGTGTTGAGTGACTACTGTGAAGAACACAGAGATGCAGTGTACCAGTGTGAGAGAAAGCTGTCAGCAAGAGCTTTAAGGTGGCCTCATATATGTCTCCATTTTGCTGGATGGTCGAATTGTGCATTATCTGGATTTGCGGGGCATTCAGATGTGATAGCTGCCTGATGTTTGACTGCATGCGGATGTGAGAGCAGTCCTACTCTCCGTCATCTTTCCAGTGGACCATATATGAGTTGCACAAAGATGGATCGCCGTATTTCGCACTAACCACATCATAATGAGTCTGACATCCGAGAACAATTAATCGACCCCCGGCAACATTCTGTGGCGTACCACGCCTGTGGCCGGAGAGTAGGCAGTAGGCAGGCTAGGGAATAGCTGTCCCACGCGCAGCCTACCGTTAACAAAAGAACACAGTAACATCCGTCTGCAGTGGTGCTGTGATCGGGCAGAATGGACTTCAGATGAGTGGCGTCGCATTGTAATCAGTGATGAATCAATATTCTGCACTGCCCCTGACGACTGTCGCCAAGTTTGGCGGCGACCAGGGGAAAGGTCACATTCTTCCGGTGTTTTTCGAGAGACACAGTGGTCTTACTCCACACCTACACAGATACCCCGCAAGCCAATAGAGCGAGGGAAAATCGACTACATATAGGCCTACACACGAACCCTCACTCGTCCTATCTCCTCTTTGTTGTCCGTATGCGAAATGTACTTTGGCTGCAGTAGAATCGCCGTACAGTCAGCTACAAATGCTTGTTCTCCAAATTTACTCAAGAAGGCTTCGCGAAAAGAACATTGCCTTATCTCAAGGGAAACGCATTTGAGTACAGGAAGTGTTCCCGTAACACTCGTGTGTTTATGGAACGTACACAATAACAAATGTACCAGCACGACTCCGATTTGATTCGACGTCTTCCTTTAATGCGAGTTGGTGGGGAGCGCCGAAACTCGAGCAGTACCCAAAAATCTGTCCCAAAAGTATTATATACGCGATCTGCTTTGTACATAGGCCATAATTTCCTATATCTCTTCCACAAAACAGAATTGAACATTCACCTTCCCTGATGCAGTTCTTACTTGCTCGTTCCACTTCACATCGCTTTGCGGAGTACGCCTGGATGTTAATCGACGTGATTGTGTCTAGCAGCGCACCACTTAAACTGCATTCGAATACTACAAAACTGTTTTTACTAATTATCTGCGTTATACTAAGGTCTTACACGTTTAGAGCAAGCTGTACTCTATTTAAGTGCTTCTGCATCCTTTTACAGTCATTCGACGGTGACACACCCTCATATATTATATCGTCATGAGGTAACGGTTGTAGACTGATGCGCATCCTACATGACGGTTAGTTTATTAATAAAACGTCCGTGAGACATTCCTGATGATACCCTTGTTTTTGATGAACACTCAATGACAACGAACTGAGTTTTCTTACCTAAGAAGTCTTTCAGCCACTTACATATCTGAGAACCGATTCCGTATGCTCAGCATATAGTGCGAGAAAAGAACAAACTGAATTTCGCACGAGTGATCGTTTCTAAATCCGTCATGGTTTGGGGGTAGACACTGTTCTATCTGAAGGAACATTTTACCATTGTAACTTTTGAGCATGCTCAAGAATTCTACAGCAAACCGACGTTAAGGATACTACATTAAATTTGATTGCACTTCGAAACACGATCAGCTGTAGAATGGAATGATGACAATGAGTATTTGTGACTGACAGGGACTCGAACCAGGATTTTCCGCTTATCTCGAGTGATCGCTTTACCATTTGGCTTTCAATGTACGACTCACGGGCATATTAAAACTGCCGTATGTCGTCAACTATGCTTTTACAACCTCTACTCGTACATCCATTACGTATAACCCCATACAGGTGAGACACTTAACTGGAAAGCCGCTTCCCTGGTGTTGGCGGATAAGTACTTTATTGCCGTGCCTGTGTTATTCTGACTTAGGGCGGAAAGGCCCTTTGGACACGCACAAATGGATCAGCTAGCAGGATGGCGAGGTCGCTGTAATTATGACCGTAATAGGTGGAGAGAACATGTAGACAGACGAATGGATGGCAGGTGGAAAACCGAAGCCCTTTATTAGATTCCTGACAACAAGATAAGGCCTAGACGATAAGGCAATGGAAAATTGGCAGATGACATTAGAAACGATGGATGCACACAGCCAAAAACCGCAAAGCTTGGGAACATATAGAGGGAGAGAAGATCTGTTACCTATTGTTACGATTTCGATATAACTCTTTTTTGCTGATGAAATTCGAACATATTCTGTACTACTTGACAACAAAAGTGAAACATCCAGGAGGCTAAGAGGAAACTTCATTGGTTGAGAAGGTGTATTATCTTATTTCAGTAGCTATGAAAAGCTGGCCTTAGTTGCCGAGCGGTTCTAGGTGCTACAGTCCGGAGCCGCGCGACCGCTACGGTCGCAGGTTCGAACCCTACCTCGGGCATGGATGTGTGTGATGTCGTTGGGTTAGTTAAGTTTAAGTAGTTCTAAGCCCTAGGGGACTGATGACCTCAGAAGTTAAGTTCCATAGTGCTCAGAGCCATTTGAACCATTTTTTTGACTATGAAAAGCAGTTGAATTTACAAACAAATTTGCAGTATGTGCAATCGATGCACCCGCTCTGGTCTGGATAAGCGCACTGATTCGGTAGGGAAGAGTGTCATAAAGTCGTTGCACCCTTTCCTGAGATGAAATGTCTCACAGCTGTTGTATTTATTTACCCGAGTCAGAAACCATACAAAAGTACATCATTCGAATGTACAATATCAAGGGATACTACTTAAATCAAAATTTCCACAATTTACAGTTTGTACGTTTAACTTTATGGACTATATGATATTCGCCCTGAATTTAGCAACAGTAGTTGTATCGCCTTTAAAATTCATGAGCTCTTGAATACTGCTCGACTCAGGTCAACATGGACTGTGGAAAACGTCACCCCCTATTGTTTCGTTTATGCAGTCATTTTGTGTCGTTCCTTCCGAAAGTCCCTATTTGACGAGATCGTCGTCAGATTTATCAACACCGGATCTTGGCTATTTCAATGATCTCAAGGCGGACTACTCAAAAGTAGTTACAAGTAGGAGACACTCGGAGGGTTTCATCCGCATTTGAAGCTGGTCACATCTAGCTGTCCACAGTTGTTGTCTGGCATAGCATGGAGACTTTGTTAGTACTGATGCTGAACTTCTTCTGGATTTCGACCGATACGTTAGCGGTTAATGACAATGGAGAGAGTGTGAATTATTTACTTCAACTTTCATCCTTTGAACAGTGCCCCTACATCATGACGTATATCAACACGTGCAGTGCCGGCCAAGGAATTAACCTTGTCTGTAGGTGTCAGTTTCAGACATGTATTTCACAGTCGTGTAATTTCATTCAATCAGACGAATAATAGATTTGTATGGGCAGAGCTGCACCAGACGTGGCATCTGAACCCCCCTGCAGAGACACAGAGTGATAAAGTGGAGGTTGTGTTGAATTGGGATTGGGCTCCGCTGTTAGTGCCAGTGATTTTCCCAGTGATGTTACTTGGGGCTGACACTTTTAGCTTTGTGTTTAGACAGTGTCTGCCGTGCGTTAAAGAAATATCTAAAATGACTCGAAGGTATTTAGGCGTAAAGCAGTGAACCAACTCTGTACCATGTCAGATAAATTTTAGTTTCATCACAAATACTGTGTTTGGTGCTTAATATTCTGAATACTGACACAGAGAGGACTCCGATCTGGTACCTCACATGTTCTGTCGGGGACTGATCTGAGGATCTTTCTCGCCACGGGAGGGGTTAAATACCGTGCATGTAGCTAATGGAGACACGTACAATGAAAAGTGGGATAACTATACAGTCGTATGACAGATAACACACGAGGACAGTGGAAGCTACAACACACCATTGTGCCACCGTACTTCCCTCAATCACTAACAGCCACGATCCAAACTCGTAGACGGTGATTACCTTTACCATGACGCTCTCCTCTTCCGAGTTCGCCGTCACAGTCGCCGACGGTGTTGATCCGGCATAGTGAAGGACCGTGATTCATCGCTGAACACTATACGATGCCATCCATCAGCAGTCCATGCACGACGCCACCCCAAACACAGTTGTTTTTATTCCAGGGTTAACTTCAACTTAGGCGTGGAACCGTAATTCTCTAGTCCGGATACTTCTAGTCTTGTGCTAATGGTGCATATGGGTTCGCACAGAATGTTGCAGGCAGATGCAAATGTGAAGGATTTGTGATGTGCTTGGGACGCAATACGGCGAACCTTCCTTGTGGTGGACAAATGTGGCCGACCAGAACCTTGACGACGAGTATGACTGCTCTGAAGTTCTCATGAAGGCCAACACCGGGCCGCAGTCGCATCCGAATGCCCCACAAATCTGAATACTGCAAGATGTGACCAGCCAATGAAGTGCAGAGCCACAATGAGATCACTTTCCAATTCTCTCAGATCCTTTTAATTCTGCGTGTCGCGTGTATCCGGTATCTCCTTGTCCTTAACGGTAGTAACTCAACATATGGCTCTGTTCACGCCCCGGACATAGCCCATCGGGACTGGTAACAACAGTAAGCATGATCATTTGTAATACACTTTGAAGGTCGTTCACCATTACTCCCGTTACACCATTTTCTGCTATTGTTGGTATTATCCTCTCTAACCGGAAATCCTTGTCTTCTTTCCATTTCAAATCGCTGACTCCTGCTATATCTAGGCTGAACCTTAGCATTTCCCTATTCAAATTTTATAGCTACCATGCCATGTTCTACCTTCTAACACTCCACTCGCCGAGTAGTAGAACTTTAACCTTTCGTTGGTTATTCAAACTTTTTCTCATGGTCACTCCCCGTTGACAGACCCCTCTCGTAAATTCGAATTGGGACCTATTCCAGGATCTTTCGCCAATGGAGAGATAATCATGACATTTTTTCATTTACAGGCTACATGTCCTGTTATGTGTCTTTAATGCAGTGCTTTCCATTGCCTTATACAACCTCATGCCATTGATCATTGCTGATTCTTCTGCCTTTAGGGGTAGTTTCCCATCCCAAGAACAAGAGAATGCACTGAGCCTCTGTTCGCTTCTCCACCCTCTCTGACAGGGCCGTTGGCAGAATGAGGGTGACCTCTCATGCCGGAAGTATTCCTCCGCCAATGCTGATTATTTATCAGAATGTAAGCGATGGTGGATATCGATTCTGGGGCGGACGACGTTTCTATTGCTAATCAAAGACGCTACCTCTAGTCCGTGACTTGACGAATTTCGCTAGAACTAGACTTGATGAATATTCCGCTCTTATTAAAGGATCCAGTTACATTAATGTGACCACCGTCCACGTCGGACGTCAGCGTGCAGTAACCTTCCTATCGTAGTTCACATTGACCGCAAGAAAGAAAAAAAATACCGCACATTTCCACAGAATAGCACAATATTTTATTTCTGACATTCAGTGTTAAGAGAAAACTTTTACATTACCATTTGAAAATATATATATAGTGTATGTCCAGCTGAATGTTTCTTACCGTACCATGTCTAAATGTGAAGTACATCGGTATACAAAATTTGGAGATGTTTTTTAACAATGTCTCCCCTTTATACATTGGAAATGTATATTTATATATTATGTATATTAAAATATGTAGTCTATGTTCATCCACATGCTCATCAGAAGTATAAATCTGAAATGTATCGGTCAAGAACTTCTCGAAATTGCTGGTAAAAATGTTTTCCATGTATCGTTACATTTGCTTTCATATATTATATACAAAAATATACGATTTATGTAGAAACGGATGTTCATTCGAGAAGCTTTTATACATTTGAAAATTATGGGTCAAGAATTTTTCGAGATTTTTGGTAACAACTTTTCTCCGTTATACGTTACATACACCTTTATACATTATGCAGCCTGTGTCTGTCCAAATGCTAGGTAGAGTATCGTGCAAAAAATTGAAGGAAAGGTGTCAAGAATTCTCGACATTTTTGATAGCAACATTTCCATTCGACATGCCACATACTCAGGGCGAGTGACGTAATTGGTAATACCCCTTCACTTCGTGAACTATTACACATTTCGAAACGTAGCTTACGGCAGCTGTTAGATCGCCGAGAGGACGTTGGTTACCCTTTGGTTAATGTTTTTAGCGCTGGTATCAACCGAGAAATTGAAGTAAGCACTTTTAAAAAAAAATTTAAACATATACAATTTATAATAGAATTCGATAGCTCTTGTGAAGGTTGTTACAGTGATATAACGTTTGTTAATGTTGACGTTGAAACCTGCTCTAAGAAAATTCCAGAAATGGTCTAGAATGTGAGAGCACGGTGGTTAGAAACGGTATTTGCGATGCAAACACTGCCAAGCAGGCGTTTCGGGCCATGGTGCGTATTTGTATACCTTAAAGTAAACCTACGCTAAAAGATTGAAGTTTTACTTCCCCTTGAAACAATTTACGACCAAGATGAAGGTTTACCTAAGAATGTTGTTTATGGAAATGCGAAATAGGTTAGAACGTAGCGTATCACAAAGGGCTTAGGAAAACCATTTACATTTGTGTGTCCTCACTGATTTACGTGAGCTTCAACAGAGAAATCAGTTTTTCATGCTTCAAAGATAACGAAGTATTCTATGCTGCCAAACGCAACCACACTATATTACAAGGAAGATTAGACCTCTCTTCTCCTGTACGTGGCTGTGTGGTACTTAGAGGTAAAATACATGACGGACAACTGTCTCTACCTACGCTCCTCTAAACGGTGTCATATGGAATACATAAACTGAACTAAACATTTTGTTAAACAGTATTTTCGTGACCACCGCAAAATAAACGTAAGTGCTCAATGACAGTGTGTCCGCAGCTCGTGGTCGTGCGGTAGCGTTCTCGCTTCCCACGCCCGGGTTCCCGGGTTCGATTCCCAACGGGGTCAGGGATTTTCTCTGCCTCGTGATGACTGGGTGTTGTGTGATGTCCTTAGGTTAGTTAGGTTTAAGTAGTTCTAAGTTCTAGGGGACTGATGACCATAGCTGTTAAGTCCCATAGTGCTCAGAGCCAATGACTGTTACCAGCTGCGAGCAATAGACGCTGTCGGCTTATTTGACATTGCAGGGCAATTTCGTACATGCGTGAATGAAATAAATAAGTTGCTAACAATGATTTGGTAACCAACCAAATAACATAAAATAAATTTTGTCCTCCAGAAAAACAACTTGATCCCTTACTTAAGCGTGTGTTCAAAATGTTGACGATGAACTGAAAGGCATATTTGCAATCGTCTTTCGAATGAATTATGAACAGATGTAATTATAGTGGATAATATGATAGAGTATGTACTGGCTATTAGACGACACATATCGTCTGGTGTATTTAGGGCTCCATCGTAGACTGCATCTTTGCAAGTTCGCCTAAGAAAAAATTGAGAGACGTAAAATCAGGGGACTTCACAGTCCCTATGGAACTTCCAGGAAAGTTATCATTCAGTATTTGCGTTGCAAAACACGGGACGAGTGAGCTGGACAACCATCGTGTTGCAGGCACATACACTGTCAAAGATCCACTGGTATCTCTTCTGGAAGATCCGGTAGAATATTCATCTGAGAGTGTGCTTACGCATGTCTATTGAGAACGCGTGAGATGAAGCAAGGCCCCACAATGTTATTTCTGATGATGGCGCACCATACGTTTACGCTCCAAGGCCATTGATGTTGCACCTTACGGAGCCAACGTGGATTTTCGGCTGCCCAGTAATGTTGTTGTTGTTGTTGTGGTCATCAGTCCAGACACCGGTTTGATGCGGCCCTTCATGCTACTCTACCCTGCGCTAGCTTCTTTATCTCCAAGTAACTACTGAAACCTACATCACTCTGAATCTGCTTAGTGTATTCATCTCTTGGTCTCCCTCTATGGTTTTCACCCTATACGCTGCCTTCCAGTACTAAACTAGTGATTCCTTGATGCCTCAGAACATGTCCTACCAGCCGATCCCTTCTTGTTCTCAAGTTGTGCCACAAATTCCTATTCTTCCCAATTCTATTCAGTACCTCCTCATTATCTACGTGATCCATCCATCTAATCTTCAGCATTCTTCTGTAGCACCACATTTCGAAAGTCACTACTCTCTTCTTGTCTAAATTAGTTATCATCCATGTTTCACGTACATACATGGCTGTATTCCATACAAATACTTTCAGAAATGACTTTCTGACACTTAAATCTATGCTCGATGTTAACAAATTTCTCTTCTTCAGAAACGCTTTCCTTGCCATTGCCAGTCTACATTTTATATCCTCTCTACTTCTACTATTGTCACTTATTTTGCTCCTCAAATAACAAAACTCGTTTACTACTTCAAACGCCTTGTTTCCTAATGTAATACGATAAGCATCACCCGATTTAATTCGGTTATATTCCGTTATCCTCGTCTTGCTTCTGTTAATGTCCATCTTATTTCCTCCTTTCAAGAGCCTGTCATTCCGTTCAGGTGCTCTTCCAGGTCCTTTGGTGTCTCTGACAGCATTACAATGTCATCGGCGAACCTCAAAGTTTTTAATTCTTCTCCATGGATTTTAATTCCTACTCTGAATTTTTCTTTTATTGCCTTTACTTCTTGTTCAATATACAGCTTGAATATCATCAGGGATAGGCTACAACACTGTCTCACTCCCTTCCCAACCACTGCTTCCCTTCCGTGCCCCTCGACTCATATTTCTTCCATCTGGTTTCTGTACAAATTGTAAACAGCCTTCCGTTCCCTGTATTTGACCGCTGCCACATTCAGAATTAGAAAGAGAGCATTCGAGTCCACATTGTCTAAAGCCGTGTCTAAGTCTACAAATGCTAGAAATAGTTTGCCTTTCCTTAATCTCCCTTCTAAGATAAGTCGTAGAGTCAGTAGTGCCTCACGTGTTCCAACATTTCTACGGAATCCAAACTGATCCTCCACGAGATCGGTTTCTACCAGTTTTTTCCATTCGTCTGTGAACAATTGGTGTTAGTATTTTGCAGCCGTGACTTATGAAACTGATAGTCCGGTAATTCTCACACCTGTCAACACTTGTTTTCATTGTGGTTGGAATTATTCTATTCTTCTTGAAGTCTGAGGGTATTTCGCCTGTCTCATACATCTTGCTCACCAGATGGTAGAGTTTAGTCAGGACTGACGCTCCCAAGGCTATCATTAGTTATAATGGAGTTTTGTCTACTCCCGGGGCTTTGTTTCGACTTAGGTCTTTCAGTGCTGTGTCAAATTCTTCACGCAGTATCATACCTCCCATTTCATGTTCGTCTACGTCCTCTTCCATTTCCATAATATCGCCCTCAAGTATATCGCCCCAGTACTGTACGTTATACAAATTTACATTGGCGTGACTCGTAAATGTTGGTCCGCAGCTAGTGGTCGTGTGGTAGCGTTCTCGCTTCCGGCGCCCGGGTTGCCGGGTTCGATTCCTGGCGGGGTCAGGGATTTTCTCTGCCTCGTGATGACTGTGTGTTGTGTGATGTCCTTACGTTAGTTAGGTTTAAGTAGTTCTAAGTTCTAGGGGACTGATGACCATAGATGTTAAGTCCCATAGTGCTCAGAGCCATTTGAACCGTAAATGTTGCTTCATCGACAGAGAGCACACTTTGGAAGAACGTAGCCTCGTCTCTCAGTTGCTGAATTGCAAACCGGCAAAATTCTGTACGACGTTCGATATCACGGTCATCGAGTGCCTGATACAGTGATAGATGATAGCGATGGAAATTGTGTCGGTGCAGGAAGAGAATTCTGACTCATATTGCTGACTTCACATTCCTTGGCAGTATGTATCGTACCATTGTGTGGCTTCATTAGTGCGGCAGCGAGAACAGCTTATTCGTGTTCTCTGTCAGTTGCAGTCGTTCTTGTTCTGATTTTGACGTTCAAGCAGCCTTTTCGCACTGAATAATTCGTGCAATTGCCTGGAGTGTCAGACATTGGCGATCCGAATGGACTGCTGTACTGTGTATATGGTATTTATTTTGCATTCACCATGTACAAGTGGTATATGCAACTTCTCTTCATTGGTTTAAATGTCTGCACTTAAGTAATGTCGAAGCAGAAATGAGCGGACTGCAGAAGAGACAAGTAAACAGGTAAATGTGTTGACATTCTGACACAGCATAGTACGAGAGCTCTGCTAGGCGGTGTTTGCACCGTAAATGCCGTTTCCAGCCACTGTGCTCTCGGATTCTAGAATATTTCTCGAAATTTTTTATAACAGATTTCAACATCAACATTAACAAACGCTATATCACAGTAACTGTCTTCTCGTGAGCTATCAAATGGAGTTGTAAAAAGTATACGGTCCAATTTAAAAAATAGTTGCTTCAATACCTACTCTGATACCAGAGCGAAAACCGTCAACCAAACACAAAAAACGTGCCCCTCGACACTCTAACACTTGCCGAAAACAGCGTTTCGATATGTGCAACCGTTCCCGAAATAGAAGTAGTGGTACGTCATACTTGGCTCAAAAAATGGTTCAAATGGCTCTGAGCACTATGGGACCCAACTTCTGAGGTCATTAGTCCCCTATAACTTAGAACTAGATAAACCTAACTAACCTAAGGACATCACACACATCCATGCCCGAGGCAGGATTCGAACCTGCGACCGTAGCAGTCTCGCGGTTCCAGGCTGCAGCACCTAGAACCGCACGGCCACTTCAGCCGGCATACTTGGCTCACCCTGTATATTTATACATGTGGTTTCCATAAGAGAGTGCAAAAATGTAAAGGGACATGGAGAATGCTCCACTAAACAATTTGATATAGGGAACCTAGAGTCGGAGAGGCCAGCTTAAAGAGATACGGCAGAAAACTTGTCTACTACTCTGTCTAGCAGGTACCAGGTTATTTACAGCTTACATGCGTGCTAGATCACACGTGCTGTGCTGTTTACTTACATGTACATTCATTATTTCCTACGAGCCTGAGTACCAGAAAGTCATGATGCAGGTTGTGTTTTCCTGTCTATAAGGTTTACATTGACCCATGACAGAACGTACTATGAATCAAAGACAGACCCATGCATTACTCAGTGATATTCAGAGACGTACATTACAATACGGTGGAGCAGTACCGGTACAGATTCGCAGACCTCACTGACACCCACCTTGCGTATGGGGAAGTACGTTGCAATGGAAAAATTTGGAAACTTGTGGCAAGTTCCTATGGGACCAAACTGCTGAGGTCAACGGTCCCTAGGCTTACACACTACTTAATCCAACTTAAACTAAGTTATGCTTAGGACAACACACACACCCATGCCCGAGGAAGGACTCGAAACTCCGATGGGGGGAGCCACGCGAACCGTGGGAAGACACACTAGACCGCGTGGCTATCCCACGCGCACTTTGCAATGCTCTCACTGGTGAAAGGCTGTACAGGGAACAATTTCCTAATAGACATCATGCGTCATGACGAGTGTTCATTTCTCTATACTGGCGAGTGCGGGAGAAAGAAGGAACGAGTGATCTAGCAACATGACCACTTGCACACTCAATTTTGAACAGGAGGTGCTTGAACGTGTGGCAGATGATCCCCACAACAAGTACTCGTATTGCACGTGAAATGGACTCTGCACATACTAGCGTGTGGCGCGTATAACATGAACAACAATTACACTCATATCACCCACAACGAGGCCATGCAATGCTTGTGACTGACTATGCACCAAGGGACACATTGTGTCACTGGTTACCCCAGCAATGGAATGATGGATCAGATATCCTCCAAATAGTGCTGTTTACTGACGAAGTCTCATTTTTATGCGATGGTATTTCGAACAGCAAGAATAACCATGCGTGGGATGAGGGAAAAACCTCAAGCTGTAGGAGACTCACACCCTCAAGTACGTTTTGCTGACCGACTGAAGTGGCACAGTGGTTACCACACTGGGCTCGCATTCGGGAGGACGACGGTTCAAAACCACGCCCGGCCATCCTGATTTAGGATTTCCGTGATTTCCCTAAATTGCTTCCAGCAAATGTCGGGATGGTTTCTCATCAAGGGCATGGCTGACATCCTACCCCGTCCTTCCCTGATACGATGGGACCGGAGACATGGCTGTTTGGTCCCTTCCCCCAAATCATCCAATCAACCAACCAACCAACATTTTGCTGTGAATATCCTGGCAAGCATCGTAAGCGACAATCTCATTGAGCCATATCTTCTACCTGGCCGTCTGAATCACCACCTGTACTTGAGTTTCGTGCAAAGAGCTCTACCTGAGGTGTTGGACAACGTACGTTGGCTGTTCGGTAGAGGATGTGTATACAACATGACGGTGCACCACGTCACTTCAGTGTGGATATCCGCAACCATCTCAATACTGTATTTATCGGTCGCTATGCTGGAAGGGAAGGTCCTGTTCCATTGCCTGCGAAGTCACCTGACCCGAATCCCCTTGAGATTATTTCCTATGGGGATATCTAAAGTCACGTATGTATGAGACCCCTGTGGTAAGAAGATGGAATTAGTTGCCCCAGCTGTAGCTCTTGTGATGTGATTCGAAACGCACCAGGCATATTTGTCAGAGTGCGACAGGATCTTGTTCGCCGATGACACGCTTCCATTGAGGGTGATGGCCGTCAGTTCCAGCACATTTTCTGAGATACAGCAGTTAACTGTAACTAATGTAAATAAACAAGTACACAGTTATGCGATTTTATTCCTATCAACTCCTTAATCTGAAATCTCCGACCCGATGTTCCCTACCTCAAATTATTCGGTGGTGTATCCGCTATGTCCTATAAAGTTTCGCACGCTCTTACGGAAACAGCCAGTACATAGTATCTATCAAAAATGTACAGCCCATGTTCATCCGAATGTTCATTAAATTGTTGTTGTTGTTGTGGTCTTCAGTCCTGAGACTGGTTTGATGCAGCTCTCCATGCTACTCTATCCTGTGCAAGCTTTTTCATCTCCCAATACCTACTGCAACCTACATCCTTCTGAATCTGCTTAGTGTATTCATCTCTTGGTCTCCCCCTACGATTTTTACCCTCCACGCTGCCCTCCAATACTAAATTGGTGATCCCTTCATTAAATTATTGTGTAAAAATTAGAACCAAGTCGGCCAAGAAACTCTCGAGAATTTTGGTAACAGCATTTCCCCTTTGTATAAATATTGTATATATATTTATGTATTATACATGCTTAAAAATAACCTTTGTCTGTTTTAATGTTCATTAGAGTTGAAGAAACTGGCGATATTTTTGGTTACAGCGTTAAATAACGGCTTGTCTTTATACACTAGTATAGATTATTTTCATTAATTCGATTTGTAAATTTCTGTTGTCCTCGTAAGCAAAGAATATTATTGTAAAGTAAGAAGTATTTTCTTGAGTCACAGAAGTAGAGGAAGGCCAACACCTTTCACCTTGCAGCCTTTTCTCTGGCGGTAGTGCAAAAAATGTTGAAATGTGTGTGAAATCGTATGGGACTTAGCTGCTAAGGTCATGAGTCCCTAAGCTTACACACTACTTAAACTCAATTATCCTAAGGACAAACACACACTCCCAAGCCCAAGGGAGGACTCGAACCACAGCCGCGACCAGCCGCACAGTCCATGACTGCAGCGCCTTAGACCGCTCAGCGGCAGCGCACATCGAACAAGGAAGCATCGGCCATGGCACCTAACGGATAAATTTCTGAGCGTAAAGTTAATATTTGTGAATGCGAACGATGCAATATTTGGAAAAAAGCGACGATCTAGCACCGGTTTAGCATTATAAGTCGTCTCCTTGATACTATAGCTTTGGATACGAGATATAACTAGGGAAAATCTGTGTTCTAATAGCATGCACCAAAGGTACCGCCATCATTGTGACTTCAAGGAGACAATACAGCAAAGTTTGCATATCCATACAAAATAAGGGGTGAAGATGCTGTAAGATCTTATCTGTGTTAATACTAACGACTGCAGTACTGTTTAGAGACAAGAATTCTTATATTGATTTTCAACTTTAAAGGCATCCGAAGTCCGGGAAATTTATTTGATGATATACTGGTTGGTAATATACAGTTTGATTTATGGTATTGCGCCTTATAATCACTTGAAGGTACATTACGTCCTCCATCCCATTTCATTTCGGGTGAACTGTTTAGTAAAGCAAAAGTGACGTCTGCCAATTCATGTTTAGTGTTAATTATAATAACAAAGTAGTTACGCAGTTAGTCAGACAAGAAAGTTACTTTACGTGAAAAAGCGTGAGGTTGTCCTAGATGTTTGTGTATAGCGTAACTGAGGTGGGGTCTATGGACTAGTCCAGTATTCATCTAGCTAGACGGGGGATACCACCTAAAACCCAGGTCCAGTGCGACCGGCACATCGACCCGCATCGTTAAGCTGTGTGGCTAATTGCCTGTCATATCGCCACCATGTTAGCTCCCCATTAAGGAATATTTGTACTCGAAGTGTCTCTGAGTAGTTCTGGAAGCAACACTTTAACACACGTGGCTGTCTGGGTCACACAATTCCTAATAATATGAGGGTAGTATTACGTTAAATAAGTTGCAGAATACTAGTACTAACCCAGCCGAAATATCCCTGCTACAGTTCCTAAATGGTGGCTGATTTGCACCCTTATCAATAAACACCTGTTTGATATAGCGTCACCGTAGCAAATATGTGGCAACAAAATACCAGTTATTAAATAACATTGATGAGAAGTATGTCACCAAATAGTGTTTCACTTTTGTACAGCTTACAGTGTGGTACCTGACGTCCTAAAATTTAAACAATCAATCAAAATTACTTCACCGTTTCTTGGCAATTTACGTTGTAGTTTAATAGTAATGATAATCAAGCGGACATGCGACAGTGCAATTACTCTATAAATAGCGACTGCTAAGTTGAAAGTCGTCTTTCTTTTCTTTCTTGATTGTTATTTCATGCCTCATACGAGATGGGCCAGCAGTGGCCTACATACGCCACTCTTTCGCCAATAGATACAACAGATAGACGTAGAATATAAAAAGCATGGTAATACATAATGAACATTCCATGATTAGAAGCCATTCAACTGAAGGCACTGTGTACACAAAGGTGGTCATCAGTAGAACAGGTGAAGACATCCGGTGATCGCCGCAGAACGTTCTAAGGCTCTAGTTTAATCCAAACAAAAGAACCGCGATCGATTCAGGGCTTGATCCTGCGAATTGTGATTCTGATTGTAATACTAGCTGCCTTCACCAAGGCACCCAATCGCGTAAGAGGGACTGAAGAAAGCGACAGAAAGCAGACGGGAAGCGGGTTAGTGCCGACACGACCCATTATCAGCAGCGGGGCGCACCCACTGCAATCAATAGACGCCGACGGAACCTGTACATCCCCTACGAAACTCTTGCAAACAAAACGGGTTAACACTGGTATACTGTGATATCTCAGCTTACTTTAAGCTCCCAGCCAGAGATAGCGGAACCACTGCAATCTGATACTCATCCTCGAATGAGAACAATCTGTTCAGATAATGTACGTCGTAGGACGCAGTGACAAGAAGTTGTCAGGGGCTTTCAGTGACACCACAGGTGTCACTGTTTTCGCCCCCAGTACCCTTGACATTGACAGTGCTAGGAGCAGAAGCCTGAAGCTGGTTAACCGCGACCATTTTCCAGCTGTAACCGGGCAACAACCAATTATCCTTGAATCCAGATACAATCGATACACTATGGGACCAAAGGATTCGTACACCTGCATGAAAACGACGAAGCTCGTGGCGCCCTCCATCGTATGCTGGATTCCAATATGGTGTTGGCCGACCCTTAGACTTGATTACAACTTCCAGTCTCGCAGGCATACGTTCAATCAGGTGCTGGAAGGTTTCTTGCGGAATGGTAGCTCATTCTTCACCGAGTGCTGCACTGAGGAGGGGTATCGAAGTTGGTCGGTGAGGCCTGGCACGAAGTCGATGTTCCAAAACATCCCAAAAGTGTTCTATAGGATTCAAGTCAGGTCTCTGTGCAGGCCAGTCCATTACGAGGATGTTATTGGCGTGAAACCACTCCGCCACAGGCCGTGCCTTATAAACAGGTGCTCGATCGTGTTGGAAGATATTATCGCCACCCCCGAATTGCTCTTCAACGTTGGGAAGCAAAAAGGTGCTTAAAACACCAATGTAGGCC
Organism: Schistocerca piceifrons; assembly: GCF_021461385.2. NCBI lineage: Eukaryota > Metazoa > Arthropoda > Insecta > Orthoptera > Acrididae > Schistocerca > Schistocerca piceifrons. Next base: position 110,926,375 of record NC_060141.1, on the reverse strand, counting down.
AGTGCTGTGATAGTGCCTCGCAAAACAATAACGGGTTACAAGATCCCTACACGAAAAATACGACCACACCATAACACAACCGCCTCCGAATTATACTGTTGCCACTACACACGCTGGCAGATCA